>NW_019416795.1:7728-87852 GCF_000390285.2 Anoplophora glabripennis
ACCAGTATATACAAACAGTACATTTGAAGTCAGTCATCAAAAAAACAAAGAAATGTATAAAACAAACTAAAAAAGAGAAGAGGAATCCATGCAAGTATCCCAATTCTCTTAAACAAGGTCAGTACAATTCATAAAATCAGAAACACTATAAAAACAATGTGTAATCAATATTTTTTTAGCTAAACGATAGAAACGAGAGTAAGTCATATCCACGACACTGACACTGCCGAAAGAATTAATAAATTTATTGTAAATATTAAAATCAAGCTTATTGTTATGAGTAGTTTTTAGTCGAGAAAACCCAGGAACCAAATGACCGGCATGTCGAGTATTATAATTATGAATATCCGAATGTCTAGGGATATTATGCCGTTGTTGGTGTAATTTCAACACTGTCTCAAAAATGAAAAGAGAAGGCAGTGGCAGTATCCCGAATTTTTTAAATAAAACTTTGCAAGGTGTACCACACCTTGCTCCCTGAATTATGCGAACTGCATGTTTTTGGAGAACAAATACTTTATTGGATGAAGAGGAATTACCCCATAGCAATACCCCATATGATAAGTGGGAGTGTATTAAAGCATAGTACACCTCGCGAAGGGTATCACAGGTTAGTGTTTTCCTTAACTGTCTTAAACAAAACAATTGTGATGACAGCCTTGAGCAGACAAAATCAACTTGCGGAGACCAGTTCAACTTGGTATCAAGATAAATACCAAGGAGTTTGCAATGCGAAGTGGGATCCCAGCGATCGGAACTAAAAGTCAAAGTTTGGGTCTTGGAGTCATTGAGCTTTAATTTATTGCAGGTGAACCAGTCCCTAGCGCGAGCCAATCTATCAATGCCCAAAGCTACTTCACCTCTAGCAAGCAATGTTGTATCGTCAGCAAACAATACACAAAAATCCTCACCAATATAGTAAGGCAGGTCATTTATAAAAATGAGAAAAAGAGCGGGACCCAAGACAGAGCCTTGAGGAACACCGTTACTAGTAGGCAGTAGACCTGACTTACTACCATCTACATCAACATATTGATATCTAGATGTTAGGTATTACACCGAATGCCATAGTACTCCAATTTCATCAGAAGAATATCCGTATTTACACAGTCGAAGGCCTTTGTGAGGTCACACATCGTAGCAGTAGAATATGCACCCTCATCAAGGCCCTCAACCACCAATTCAACTACCTGCATGGCAATCTTTGAGCTGCTTATTACAATTTTTAGTCGTCTGATTTTTCAAAACACTCAATAGAAATTTGTCGTTCAAATTTGGTATATGGGTATTTTAGTGGGTGATGAATAGCCTGGTAATATTATCCTTTTTATAAAGAAATGCCTAATACTACTTTCTGTATATTACAAATAAGAAAACAGAGTTTTCAAATTTTTATTTCACTTCAACTCAAATTACAATATTAAACGTAAATTAAACAATAGTAGATATCTAAATCATCATCTAAATGTTCAAATTGCCGTCGCTCAACTGTCGCACATCATTTCGCGCATCTTCTGGCAACGCTTCAGGTAGCATTCATTAAATGTATATTAGAAGTGTTATTAAAAGAATTTTAAATATAATGTCTTTTAGAAAACCCCAAAGAAAAAAGTCCAATGGACTCAAATCACATAACCTAGATGGCCATCTGATCGGACCGCTTGTTCCTATCCACTATCTCCTAAAATTTCGTCAGTATTAATATTATCATACGAGTATATGTTGTGCATTTAAAATAAACGTCATATTTTTACAACAGATATGAGTTTTGTAAAAGTAGTAATTATAGTTTTATATGTATTTTCATAGCCAGCCATATTAAAAAGGAAAAACATATATAATTTATATATAAAACACCCCGTATCTCCTGTGTTTGTAAAAATAACTATAGTATAGTATGTTTTGCTAAAAAGCAAAAAAAATCTATATTTTTTAGGCCGTGGTCAGCTACGATTTCCATTTAAAAATATATAACTGGGTCATAACTTCGAAATCTTAAGATCTACTAAAAATCTAATACTGACATTCAATTCTACGCCAAAGAATTAGTATTGAGCAGTTTTCACTTTAACTCTAACTTATTTAACAGCTGAGATACAGACATGTTAAAAAATGTGACAATAACAAGATACGCCCTGTAACTCAGAAACAAATAAAGATAGCAAATTTATGATTTGACAGTAGAGTTTGGCATGAAAATCGAGCTCGAGAACGTCGTGTCAGATTTATCATATCTTTAGTTGTTTCTGAAATACCCTGAATTTCCATCGAAAATGGACCAGCCTGTACAGTGTACATACATTGATTATGCATGTTGATTTTGTTGGCGTATTTTGATATATTTCATTCGATCAATAATTGAGAGGATTTCGTGTTCTTTGGTTCTATGAATGTTTTATCTACCATTAAAAATTGCGGTTGAGCTCTGGTTTCTGAATTATTATATTTACTTGTTTAACTGGATATTTATGTATGGACACAAATTGTTTATACCAGCAGTTATGTATGTTGTCTGCACTTGGACACTTCCAACATGATTATCGATATCAGTTCTTCATCTGTTGCAAGATATTCTATTTGCGCTGGGGTATATTGTTGTCTCTCGGTTTCATTTTTTATCCATTTATCATATTCATTATATGGTACTGAAATGTCCCATATATTATTCCAGTACTTTATTTGTTCTTTAATGGTTGGTGTTATATCAGTTCTATTGCTAGAGATAATCGTGTCATAAAACTGTTTTTCTCTATTTCCAAACATTGAATTTTGCAGTCTTCTTTCATTTGAATCTTTATAACTTAACTAGATTCTGTTTCAATATTTCAAGCGTTTCTTACACTAGTTGATTGTTTATGTCGATTATATAATTTTTTTGTTAAAGATTTATTTTTATTTACTTGAATGTGTTGGGTTGCTCTACCTATGTCGTGTCTTCGTTTGTCTATCTTTTTTCCATTATTATTTGCCATCTTGGTCGTCAACATCGTCCTCGACAGCGTCATCGTTATCCTCATCGTCATCCTCATCGTCATCGTCATCATCATCATCATCATCATCCTCATCCTCATCGTCATCATCATCATCATCGTCATCCTCATCGTCATCCTTATCGTCATCCTCATCATCACCCTCATCCTCACCCTTACACTATCACCATCATTACCATCACCATCATCGCCATCGTCGTAGCCATCGCCATCTCCATCAGCGGCATCGTCGTCGTCGTCGTGGTCGTCTCTCTTAATATTTAAATTTTTAATATTCCTAGTTTTCGATTTTGGTTTTAGAAAATTCCACACAGAATTTAGGTCTAGAATATAGTTGATACATTTTTCAACTATCAAAATGACGCTGTACTCAGTTCTAGTTATTGCTTTAATTATAACTGTATATCTGCTGTATGCATGTGCTCGATAAAAGCCATATTATATAGAGATTTCCCGATTAGTTTCCGTACCTTTGGCTTTCACGGGATATACGTATTATACGGGAATCAAGCGCATCAAACACAGGAACCCGTTTACCAATAATAGATGAATGATAGGTACAGAGCCATATTCTTAAATAGTAAATCAACAAGAACTGTTTCATACCAAATATACAGTTTAATGTAAAATTATCACATTGTCAATGTAATTAATATCCATATATTAATTACATTGATATATTTTTGTACAGTAAAACAGTCTGTAGTGTAATTTGTAATGTTTTACATACCACATAATTTAGTGAGTACACCACTATACTTTCTTATTTTAATATATAGGGTGTCCCGTTACTTGATACAAAAAAGTCGAGTACAGATAGATGAGGTCAAAATATCAGTTCTCTACAGTCTCTAAACCATTAACTTCAGCATGATGCAAATTGGGTGATGAATAACACATGTATACAGCTTGTTTTTGATGTTGTAAGTGAAGCTTCATTATTCCCAGAACGCCAGGGACAGACTAGGCCCAATGGTTAATAACCCAGAATTTTTGCATAAACAGCGATCTCAATCTGCCTGCATCAAAAATAAGTTTCCTGAAGAATTTGCCAACGATAATACCCTCTTGGTTCAACTCGGTAAACAGTTTAAGAAATATTTGTGATTTTAAGTCACAGTCCACATCGAGCGGCGCCTCCACCATTTTTTAATTTTTGATTGCACTTAATTACTATTTTAGAAGCATACATATTTTTAAAATAAGGTCTAAAAAATCTTACTGTCTTCTAATGTAATTTTGATTAACAAAATTTAACAAACACACTTTACAAATAACACAAAATAGAAAAACAAAACAATAAGTTAAAGTTAAAAAAATAATTTAAAAGAACAATTTCCACCTCCACACACATCCTAAGGCTACGAATGTTCTTTGTTTGTGCTCGAAAAAGGGTAATCATTTAATAGGTCCATACGTTTTTGAGGAACGTCTGAATGGACATCGGTATTTGGAATTTTGCATTCACTATTAAACGATGTTTGATTAGATACCTGAAGAAACGTTTGGTTTATGCACCATGGGGCTCCTCCCCATTTCAATATTGATGGACGAAATTATTTATCTATTGTGTTTAATAATAAATGTACTGGTAGAGGAGGCCCAATTTCATGGACACCACTTTCTCCAGACTTTAACCTAATGAACTTCTTCCGTCGGGAAGTTTAATGTACGCAACCCCAGAACAGACAAGGGATGAATTGCTAGAAAGAATTAATTTCCATTGTGATAATATTAGACTAACCCCAGGAATGCTTTTTCGTGTACAAACAAATAACATTCGTAGACTTAGGAAGTGTGTGGAGGTGAAAAGTGCCCATATTGAAAACGTATATTGATAGTTTTCTTTCTTTTAAATTATTTTTTAACTTATTCTTGTGTTGCTTTTCTATTTTGTGTTATGTGTAAAGTGCATTTGTCAAATTTTGTTAATGGAAATTATATTAGCAGACAGTATGATTTCCTAGGCTCTTACTTTTAAAATATGTATGGTTCTAACATAGTAATTATATTCAATTAAAAATTAAAAACAAAAAAAAAATGTGGAGGCGCCGCTCGATGTGCACTGTGACATAAAATCACAAATATTTCTTAAATTGTTAGTTTTAAAGAGTTGACCAAGAAGTTATTATCGTTCGCAAATTCCTCACGGAACTTATTTTTGATACAGGCAGATTGCAATCGTCATCTGTGCAAAAATTCTGGGTTGTTAACCATTGGGTATCTATAATCCGTCCCTGGCGTTCTGGACATAATGAAGTTTCACTTACAACATCAAAAACAAGCTGTACGTATGTGTCATCTATCACAAAATTTGCATCATGCTGTTGTTAATAGTTTAGAGACTAAATAAAAATAACATTTTAATTTTCACCTTTGAGGGACTGTAACTTGTTAATGATGGCCCGTATGAACAAAAATTATATTCCTAATGAATTGATATTATGTTGACCTCATCTATTTATACTCGACTTTTTTGTATCAAGTGTCGGGACAATCTGTATCTTTTTACTTTACAATAAAGGTACTAATTCTAAATTTTTTGCAAAATTCGTATTTAAATGAATTTATTAAGTTTTCTACATGATACCAAATATCAAGTTATGCTAAAAAATAACCTCATATATAAGGTGGTTCAATCTATACAAATTATGTTGCAAACCTACAAAAAAATAATCCTTATTTTTGTTTGTAATATTTAAAACATTCCCTAGATCCAAACCAACATGAAAATCAGTTACGATTATATATTTTTTCCGAAATCTCAAAAGTGGAATTAAGTAGGTATTTGAATATTAAGAAATATTAAAATTATAAATTATAAAAAGGTTTTCAAATTTCAAAGCGACAATGTTAATATTTGAAACATACAAGATACATTGATGATTGTTGAATATCACTTATCAGACAAATAATGTGCACGTATTATTGCTATATTTTCGATACACTTGTAAACAAAAATTCTGTGACTTTATAATATTTTGATTCACGTTATTTATACTGTTGCTTATGCAGTTGAGCTTGAGACGTCCTTGCAAAATTTCAGAACATCTTTTATTATTTGCATATGCATCAGAGTTGAAGTAGGTATTTTAATAGTACTTTTTCCCATTAAATCGATTTAATCTTATCGTATTATCTGCATCAGTGCGTCAAATTGTCTGTTGTAATATATACATCAATAAATATTTGTATTTTTATCTTATTTATTTGTAATGTATTATAATCCATTTAGATAAAGTAAATATAAATCCTACCTCATCATTAGTCAACAATCTGAACCTCATATTCGCGATAACTTTATTGTTATGAAATAAATAAAAAATAATGTAGTATTAGATCTATGTTGTATCAAACACATTGTTAACTTTGAATTTAGATTAGAATATTCACTCGTTCTTTTTACATGCAATATAACACTACTACTACCACTACTACCACTACTACCACTACTACTACTACCACTACTACCACGACTACCACGACTACCACCACTACCACCACTACCACCACTACCACCACTACCACCACTACTTTGGTGTTTATGTAAAGAAGATGGGGAAAAGGGACAGTGATGAGTGCCGTTATTGCGAAGAACAAGACACAGCGGAACATACGTTTTTCATGTGCCCAAAGTGGGAGCAAGATAGGCAGCAATTGTATGTAGCCCTAGGGAAAAGGCTGACAGTAGAAAACCTTATCCAAACAATGGTGGAGCAGAAAAAGGCCTGGGACAAAACAAAATAGCTTATGATTAAAATAATGAAGGAGAAGAACGAATGGTTGAACAAGTTCAAGAACCACCAAATCTAAATGCACAGGGGGAAAACCCCTATAGAAATCGAACTCCTACTCCCTGTAGTGACCAGGGGAGGAGAGAAGTGGATGCATATGGTAGATTCATATTAAACACGCAATGAGTAAATCTCCATAGAAATCGAACTCCTAATCCCTGTACTCGGGGAATGGGAGAAGTAGATACATATAGTAGATCGATATTAAAGACATCCATTCACCTTGATGTTATGTCCACGACGGTTCCAGGGTGTAAGGGAGAGGAGGAAAAAAAACCACTACCACCACTACCAGTACTACCACCACTACCACGACTACGACCACTACCACTACTACCACGACTACTACCACTACCACTACTACCACTACTTTTTTTTTCCGAGAGGGGAAATCCATCATGGATACCTGGACTTATGTTCTATCGCCCCAGGTTATGCCGGACTTTAACCGGCTAAAACCCCTCTCCTCTCTTCAATCTAGGTGCTGGCACCGTCCTTGGACATCCATCAACACTTAGACTTTTCTTGTTAGTTTTGCTGCCTTCTCTCCCTTGTCTCTTCCCTTTCCTTCGTTTCCAACACTGTGGCAATATAATTTCTCACAACCTTCCAACTCCGGACCCCTCTTAGCATTTCGCTGATGATGTTATCGGCAGTAAGGACCACTCCGAGCTGACCATGCAATTCTTCCCTGTCTGTCTCCCATCTTGTACATTCAAACACCGAGTGACCTGGGGTATCCCGTTGTCCGCACATAATGCATTCTTCTCCTTCAACTTTCCCAATTCTGCAAGCATATTGGTTGAATGACCCCATGGCCCAAAAGGAACTGGGTTAAATAATAGTCCATCCTTCTGTGACTACACTCGAGCCACACCCTAATATTGGGGATAAGTTTTTTCGTCCACTGTGCCACTCTTATCTCCTCATTCCACCTTTCCTGCCATGTTTCCAATGTTCTGTCCAATTCCTCCTTGTGCGCATATGCTGAGCTCCCGTCCTCTCTACCATACAGACGCTTTCTTTCCTCTATAGTCAGGTCAATTGGTGGGACTCCCGCTATTACTTGTAAAGCTACACCTGATACTGTTCTGTACGCCGACACCACCCTTAGAAGCATCCTTCTCTGCGAACTAATTACCATACTGCGATATTTCTGCATCCCAAATGCCTGATGTCAGACCGGAGCTGCGTATGTAATAATCGAGTGAACCACCCCCAACATGGTCTTTCTCTTGCTACTCGAGGGTCCCCTTAGATTTGGGAGAACTCTCTGTAAGGCCCCCGTGTGTCGATCAGCCTTCGCACATACTTCCGAAACATACTGTGGACTATTATCACAGCATGGCATTCTAGAGACCTTTTGAAACGGAACAAAACGAAATTTACTACCAATATAATAAAATTGTTTGAGAACATAAATAATAAAAATATGTTGTTGGCCAAATGAACATATAATAGAAATTTTCTACACATTATATACAAATTATTATAATTTTTTACCTCAGCAGAAAAATTTTTTAGGGATGCCTATAAAACTCATTAAATTTTATTTCCAGGCGTTTTTTTGCATGTTCAACTGACTTCGGAAAGACTATACTACTTTTTACTTATTAACAATTAGTGCTATCTGTTGGTGAAGCACAATAGCAATTATTAATTTATTTATACTGTTAGATTCCGATCCTAGTGAACCCTTAGATTGAAGAAATCAAGTGGACCAGAACCTGTCATCGCGCCTGTCTCGACCGAGAAAAAAAAACTTACTTGTCACTCGACACCGAGCCTGGCAATTTCGTTATTCCTTATCTCGAATGTTGTGAAGTAGTTTATAAATAATAAACGTTGTAAGATTTGTATTTTTCAGTTTACATCTAACAGCAGCGGTGGGATAGTTTTCACGTTTTCCCATTCTACCTTGAATTGTGCGAAAGCAGCTTTCATCATGGAAGAATTAATGACGGAAATGGTGAAATGTATTAAACATTGCGGAGTAGCGCCGGATCAGATTGACTTGCCCTTTTTCAATCCAGAAGTTCATGATGCTCAGAATTGGATAAAACAAGTGGAGGAGATTAAAACAGAATTCATGTGGTCTGATCTGCAGGTATTGGTAAGAGTTGGCCGATTCATAATTAATGAAGCGAAAATTTGGTTTAATAGTTGGACTCCAACTGTGCGTAATTGGAATAATTTTAAAACCGATTTCTCGGAGGCATTTCCTCCAAAGAAAATCTTAGGACGTTTGCTGTATGAAGCGTCCGTGTGTAACAGTAGCTCTTTTAATGCTTATACCACTTATGCTCATAAAAAGTTGTCACTTTTAAAAAATTTGCGTGCAAATTGGAGTACATCAGACTTAATCGAATTGATTATCTATGGAATTAAAGAACCTAAAATCCAAGAATCAATGTCGATGCGTAATTTCGATTCTATTGCGGACTTGCTTTCATATTTAGGTACTATAAGTAAACAAACTCTAGATTATGGCGTAACGGTGAAATATGACAATGAAACACCGAGTGTGAAGCGACCTAGATTAGAACGATCTGTAGGGATGAATAAGCCGAATTGTTTTCGTTGTGGTCGCGTGGGTCACGTCCAGCGGCATTGTCCATTAAACATATCGTCAAAACAGTTTCCATCGCAAGCCGCGAATAAGAATTCAGTAATAAATTCCAATACTCAGTCAGATATTGCTAATACCCCCAATACTTCAAATAAATGCACCTTCTGTTTCAAAACAGGACATATGGAAAACAAATGTTTTCTTAAAAATTCCATAGAACATCGTCGTAACTCTGTGCGCTTCACGCGTTTACCATACGATAAGACTATAGTGCCAACAAAAGTTATAATAAATAAACAAATTTATATGGGTTTGATTGATACTGGGGCGAATGTTTCTTTAATGTCGGAAAAATATATTGAACGTTTTTGTGACGGTTTAGTTAGCTATGAATGCCCTATTGTTGGTATTACACCAGGCACAATTTTATCTAACTATAAATTTAATGCGAATGTTGAAATCACCGGACAACAAGCTAACTTAACATTTTTGATAGTACCGGCTATACATCTAGATTATGACGTTATCATTGGCTGTAATTTATTTCATAATACTAACCTAGCTGCAGTGACCGACTGTGATGGTACTCGAGTTATCGGCAGACAGCTTCCTGGAGTTTTACGTATTTCGGAGGATACTGACAATAATTTACGGGTGCCTATGGAATATCGTACTCAATTAAATAATTTATTGAAATCATTCGCGCACAATATAACAAGTGGTACGGCGGTTTCAGCGGTAAAGACTACAAAAATGGAAATTAATTTAATCGACAATTATATTGTCTCGCGGCGTCCATATCGTCTTTCAATAAGTGAACGGGAAGAAGTTCGGACAATTATTGCAGATCTGTTGAAAAATAACATTATCCGTGAGAGTACGTCGCCGTACGCGAGTCCGATCTTACTAGTAAAGAAAAAGGATAATTCCTTCAGACTATGCGTGGATTATCGCGAGTTAAATTCACACACGGTTAAAGATAAATTCCCTTTACCAAGAATTGATGATCAGCTTGATCGCTTGGGGAAAGGAAAATTTTTTACATCGTTAGATATGGCGTCGGGATTCCACCAAATTCCTATTCATCCTGATTCGATACACAAAACAGCGTTCGTCACGCCGGACGGGCACTATGAGTATTGCAGAATGGCATTTGGGCTTTGCAATGCGCCCGCCGTTTTTCAAAGAGCTCTTAATGCTGCTCTGGGTGATCTTAAATATACTATTGCTCTTGTCTATATGGACGATATCCTCATACCTTCTGTGACTGTCGAGCAAGGGTTGACATATTTAGAGCAGGTATTAAGTGCCTTGCAAAAAGCGGGGTTTTCTCTAAACATTAAAAAGTGTTCCTTTCTACAGTCGTCAATTGAATATTTAGGCCGTGAGATAAGTTCAGATGGCATTAGACCTAGCCGACGCAAAGTCGAGGCCCTGACTCAATTACCAACACCATCAAACGTAAAACAAGTTAGACAATTTATGGGGTTAGCTGGGTACTTCAGGAAATATATTCCGGAGTTCGCTGCGCGGACTGCTTGTATTAATTACTTAACAAAGAAAGACGTTCCGTTTGTTTGGGAAAATAAACATGACGAAGCAAAAAATTACATTGTTAATTGTCTCACATCTCAACCTTTGTTAGTAGTGTTCAACCCAGATTTGCCGACTGAGTTGCACACGGATGCAAGCTCTATAGGGTATGGGGCTATTTTACTTCAAAAATATGATGGTCAAAATCGAGTAGTTGCTTATTTCAGTAGAAGAACCACTTCTTACGAATCGAGATACCACTCATACGAGCTGGAGACGTTAGCTGTTGTAAACGCACTGAAACATTTCCGCGTATATCTGATAGGTATCAAGTTTACAATTGTTACAGACTGTAATTCTGTAAAATCAACGGTAAATAAAAAAGAAATTTGTCCCCGAATCGCTCGTTGGTGGACGTATTTACAAGACTTCAATTTCGAAATCGTCTATCGTAAAGGTTCTACTTTAAATCACGTTGACTTTCTTAGTCGCAATCCGGTTTCTGTTTTACATGTGAGATGCCATGAATCATGGCTGCATATTGAGCAGAAGGGTAATGCCGAAATTCAGCAAATGCTGCGCGACTTACGGGAAGGTAAGCTAGATTCTACTCAATATCTAGAAAAGGATGGACTTCTTTGTCACATACAAATTTTAAATAATAAAACCAAAATTGTTCGTTATTTTGTACCTCGCCAAAGTAGGTTGGGACTTTTACGTATATTTCACGACGAGCAGTGCCATGTAGGCATTGATAAAACTTTAAAATCAATTTTAACACATTTTTGGTTTCCACGTATGAGACATTTTGTTCAAAATTATATCAGGCATTGTCTAGTTTGTGCTGTTAAAAAAACTCGCACTGGTCCCTTGCAAGGATCTGTGTTACTGCCGAAAAAAACATCCGTTCCAATGCATACGGTCCATATAGATTGTCTTGGTCCATTACCGATTTCATCTCAAAAATATAAGCATGTCTTAGTGCTAATTGATTCTTTTACTAAATATTGTAATCTGGTTCCCTTAAAAACTGTCAAAGCTGATGAGACACAAAGAGCATTGCAAATTTTTATTTCATGTTTCGGTACCCCGAAGTTATTTGTTATGGACGGGGGTACAAATTTTCACAATTTGACGATTTGTAAATTTTTTGATGAATGGAATATTCAGTATCATTATGTTACACCTGACGTTCATAGAGCAAACGGGCAAGTTGAGCGCTATATGCGTACGATTATGAACTTAATTCGCATTGAAACTCGATTAAAACAAGAATGGCCGAACGTACTTTGGAAGATACAGCTAGTTTTGAATACCACAGTGCAAAAAACAATTAATATTAGTCCCTTACATGCTTTGATTGGAATTGAATCGGCAACTCCTCTAATACAGGCAGTTTTGAATGACCTATCACATGATTTGACACCAATACGAAACTTGCCCCTCGATAGACAGCGAGTGAAGGAACGACTTACTCCGAGCGAACCTCTGAAGGAAAAATTAAATCAAAACAGGCGTGAAACCGTTCAATATGCTGTTGGGGATTTTGTACTGGTCCATAGGGCGAGTAAATTGCATGTTAGCAAGTCAAAATTTGAATTTTTGGGTCCATACGAAATTATGAATATTACCAAAGAGGGTCGCTACGAATTGAAGCGGGTTGGTGCGAGTAGACACAAAATTATAAAAGCTGCTAAGGAGCAACTGAGGTTGTGGCCAACGGACTGGTCGTTGGCGACTGAAATGTCCGACTTGTTAGATTTCTTAAAAAATGAGACTGCAACAAAGGATGTTGGCAAGTTAACATTGTCTGATGATTATGAAGCTATTTATAAATACTGCTTTGCTGCAAGGTTGCAATATACCTTGGCTCTTGATATGTTTTGAATGAGTATAGTTTTGCTGCAAGGTTGAAATATACCTTGGCTCTTGATATGTTTTGAATAAGTATAGTTTTGCTGCAAGGTTGAAATATACCTTGGCTCTTGATATGTTTTGAATGAGTATAGTTTTGCTGCAAGGTTGAAATATACCTTGGCTCTTGATATGTTTTGAATAAGTATAGTTTTGCTGCAAGGTTGAAATATACCTTGGCTCTTGATATGTTTTGAATGAGTATAGTTTTGCTGCAAGGTTGAAATATACCTTGGCTCTTGATATGTTTTGAATAAGTATAGTTTTGCTGCAAGGTTGAAATATACCTTGGCTCTTGATATGTTTTGAATGAGTATAGTTTTGCTGCAAGGTTGAAATATACCTTGGCTCTTGATATGTTTTGAATAAGTATAGTTTTGCTGCAAGGTTGCAATATACCTTGGCTCTTGATATGTTTTGAATAAGTATTAATACAGTATTGCTGCAAGGTTGAAATATACCTTGGCTCTTGATATGTTTTGAATGAGTATTAATACAGTTTTGCTGCAAGGTTGCAATATACCTTGGCTCTTGATATATGTTTTGAATAAGTATTAATACGGTTTTGCTGCAAGGTTGGAATATACCTTGGCTCTGTATGCAGGAATAGCTGTAAAGTTGAAAGATACTTTGGCTCTGTGGAGTGTTAAAAAAAACACTCGTGGTGCCATAATTGACATAATCGAATTATTACTTTCATGTTACAGAGCCTATACCTGCTTCCATGGGAAATGATTCCGAGAACGGAATACCCGTCAGTCTGGCCGTGTTAGATTCCGATCCTAGTGAACCCTTAGATTGAAGAAATCAAGTGGACCAGAACCTGTCATCGCGCCTGTCTCGACCGAGAAAAAAAAACTTACTTGTCACTCGACACCGAGCCTGGCAATTTCGTTATTCCTTATCTCGAATGTTGTGAAGTAGTTTATAAATAATAAACGTTGTAAGATTTGTATTTTTCAGTTTACATCTAACAATACTTAATATAAAAAATATAATTATAGAACTCTAAAAATATGAAAAATAATACAATCTATGTACAATTATAAGTCTATGTTTAAAAAGGCATGTTTAAAAGAAATTAAAGAACTTTTGAAAGGGTCAATATTAAAATCACAAAGAATTATGTTCAGATGATTATTGCAGCTGTAGTTCATACTATGCAATTTAACACAAAATATAAGTAGCTTAATTTTTAAATGTAGGTGAAATTATGTTTACAAAAATGCGACAATAATTTAAATTATTAAATTAGCGTAATTAATATAATAATTAATAACTTGCGTATGTGACCCAACTTCTTAGTAGAAGATTTATCATTTATAAAATGGTAACAAACTACTGATACATAATAAAAAAGAACTTATGTATGTATATGAGATTTTAAGTCAACTTGCAAATCCCTCATCGCACCTACTCTATATTAGTATGTCAATGTGATATGCTGATAGTGTACCACAATTATTACTAAGGGTAAGTGAGATTATACATTTTTCAACATTTCGAACAACATTACTAGATCATTCACTATTGCAGTTAAAGATAAAATATATCATCCTCCTAATGTTGATTTTTTTATGACGATAGGCAGTTAGATATCCCAAGAACATTACATCTTTTCTTTATATTTGGTAAGCATATTTTTTATTCAAATCAGTCTGATAAAAAGCCGGTCCCAGACGATGTGGCCAACGTTCGTTCCAATGTTGGTTCCAATGTTCGTTCCAACGTTGGACACAATTTTCGTCATAAAAGTATGGCAAGTGTGTCTGCTACACGATGGGGTGAACTTTTGTTGAACATTAGAAATACATATGTGGCCAACGTCCGTCAGTGTCGTACTCATACTGCAGATTCACAGAATAGTAAAAAATTAAATATGAAGAGACAACAACTGTTGGCATGATAGTATTATGCAGTGCGAAACTATTATTACAAATAAAAAACAAAAAAAGACGTGTTAGAAGGTGGTGGATGCTACATATCTAAATATCTCTAAATTGAAATCTGTTGAAATTCAAGACATTAGTAAAGTTTTACTTAACATATAACCCACTTGTGAAAAGTAAGTACAAACTTTGAAAACTTTATATTATATTTATAATATTCAGTATGACTTTATAGACAAAAGAAAAACTAAACCAGTTCAATGTCGAATTTTTCGGCGCTCCTGGAATACGTCAAACACACGATCGCTCGTGTGGGTGTGTGACGAACGATGCTTCCAATTTGCTTCCAACGCTGGAAGCTCCTTTGATGCGGCTTAAATTTACCGACAGAAGCTCGAACGTGGCATGTAGCCAACGTTGGACACATGCAATTCGCCAGCGCCCGCCCACACGATGTGGCAAATGGCGATATGTCCAACGTTGGAAGGCATTCGCCACATCGTCTGGGACCGGCTTAACCATAATAAGTTGATTGTAAACTGAAATAAACAAAATTTTAAAATAGTTTCTCTTACGTTTTTGGATCACATAAATAAATAATGTAGACTAAGCTTTTTATTTAAATTCTTGATGAGTTGATCGCTTAATCCGTATCTATCCCACAGGGCATCACAATGAAAGGCATTTATTCATCCAAATATTTCTCGTCTGCATTAGTCGCAACTCACTACAACTAATGACATACTCCCTCCTAAAGTCTCGTTTGATCACATAAGCACTTGTTTTGTCCCCTTATCTGAAATTATCTTTACATCTTTATTGACTTCATCATTCTGTTAACATTTAAATTTTATCTTCTTAAATCAACTGGATTTAATTAAATTTACAAACTTCGACATCGGGGTTTGAATAAAATTATTCTCCCTTCTTCTCTGTTTTTACTTTGGTATTTCCGTTTAGTTTGTCGTCAGTTTAATATTTTTAGTAACTTTTCCACTGTAGGTACCCCACTAGAACAGACTTTACAGTTCAAGAGTCAAATTTTCCAGGATTTATTTCTTTTGGTAAATGTAAATATGCCAAACTACCAAAAACCCTCAATTTTTGTAGACTAGGTTTATGTCCATACCACAACTCCACACTAACTTTAGCTTCTACCTTGGAATTTTTATGAAACTTTCTCAATGGTTTTTTACATTCTGATTTTTTGTAACCAATAATACCGCAGTTATAACACTTATATTTGAATTTTTCGTAGACTTTAGAATTCTTTCCTGCCGTTACAAAAGCAATGGTTGGTTGTCCTTCATCTTTCAGTTTTGGTTTTGTACATCTTCTTTTTTATTCTTCTTCGAGAAGACGACTTTTAACGAATGCCAATGTTAAATTATCTACTGACAATGTTTTTAATGCTGTAGCAACAATATCATACTCATTTGGCATTGTCAAAAGTAAATGACACACTACATCTGTCTCTTCTAACGTAGCACCAGTTGATCGTAACTCTCTGATTAATTTATCAAATTTTAAGAAATGTGCTTCCATTTGCATGCTACTTGCATTAAACTTTAACATTAGCAACGACTTTCTAAGTAGTAATTGTCTAGCCACTCTTTTTCTTTTAAACGTATTGTATAAATTTGCATATGCAGTTTCAGCATCTTTAACATATTCGAGGTGACTATCTGCTACTCTCTGGACAATCTGCAATCTACATTTCCTATCTTTCTTTTTCCATTTTTCTAACTCTGTTTCTTTATTAGCTTTAGTATCTACAGAATCTGTTTCCAGAAATCTTACTTTTCCTGTATTCATTCATGGTTCATCAACCAATTCCAAAAGCTCGAAGTCCTCAAGCAAAGTCTCCATACGAAATTTCCAATTATTGAAATTATTTCCATCAAACAAAGGAACTTTTACACGTTCTTCTGGAGTACCTGCCATTTTTTCTTTTTAATGCTTTTGCTCTTATATTCCTTAATCCAA
This sequence comes from Anoplophora glabripennis, assembly GCF_000390285.2. Classification (NCBI taxonomy): domain Eukaryota; kingdom Metazoa; phylum Arthropoda; class Insecta; order Coleoptera; family Cerambycidae; genus Anoplophora; species Anoplophora glabripennis. Next base: position 24,404 of record NW_019416795.1, read on the forward strand.
AAACGTTGGCACTGGGCCATAACCTGTTGTTGCAGCAGAAATAAGAGTTCGTGTTAGAAATAAATGTTTATTTCCCTCTTTTTGTATACAGGAATAAATAAAAATATTTCAATAATTCTTTTTAACTTTCAGTTGAAGTCGGACTACTCAGACTGTAAACAACAACAACTTCTCTTGTTTTTTTAACTTGTACAAAATCTTAACCATTGAACTGAACTGAATACAGAACTAAACATAACTTAACTTAACCTAACAGTGCCAACAACCTTAAAAACACAAATGTGATTTGTTACACATTACAACAATAATAATCAACGTACCATAACAACCAGTAGGTATAACAAAACCTACCACGTTTCATTGAGTACTAGTAAGAAATATCAAGTCGTGCGAATATTATTTTATTCAATTCCAATAATTCTGACTCCACAAATATGATTATGATGCGATTATGGATAAAACGTTGTATTGCATTCGTGTTTTAATTGCCTTTTATAAAGAAAATTAAATGCTACTTAAACTAGACACTACGTCATAATACTTGTGAACAGTCAGATAGTATATTACATAACATGGGCTGTACAGTAATTATGCGAGCGTCGAAATTGATTAACTCGAGATTTTGTATCGTACATACTTTTTCTACGCTAGAGAAAAGATCTATTTCAAATATACGGGTACAACAATTTATTTTGCAATTTGTTACTACTTATCCAATCTACTTATACGGTATATGGAAATAATTTCGAATGAAATTTGGGATATAAAATATTAAAATAGGGTGGAACATATACAGGGTGTTAAAAAAAGAGTGTAAAATATTTAAGGAGGTAATAGTATGAACCAAAATAAGCAGAAAAGTCTCAATAAACATGGGTCCGCAAAGTAACGGTTGCGGAGATATGGAATGTTTTATGTTTTTTAGCCCCTTTTTTTATTTTGCAAAAACGTTGTGTATTTTCTTATAATAGTTGGTTGATGTTTAGTGAAATAAACAGTACGTATTTGACAGTTGTTCTCAGTGCACAAGTTTTCTTTCGCTATGGCTGGTTACTCTAACGCAGAATTAACAGACATGCATTTCATGTATGGTCGTGCTAATGGGAACGCCACCGAAGCGCGACGTCTTTATGTTGACGCTTATCCAAATCGCCAGATTCCTTCACAACGCATGTTTGGAAGAATTCACCAAAGATTGCGTGATACCGGTTCCTTGAGCAAACAGTGCCATTTATCCGGAAGACCAAGGTCGGTATCCACTCCTAGAGCAGAAGAAGAAATTCTAGCACTGGTAGAGCAGAATCCAGGTACGAGTGTGCGGAGAATATCAGCCGAGGTAGGAATTAGTGGTCCTCTTGTTTGGAGAATCCTTCACGAGCAACTGCTTTATCCATACCATGTGCAACGAGTACAGGCCTTAAATCCAATAAATGATCATCAAGCACGTTTGGTTTTTTGCCGCTGGTTTCTACGTCATGATGCTGAAGACCCTCGTTTTCTTGCAAACATTCTTTTTACTGATGAGGCCGGGTTCACAAGAAATGGAGTGTTTAATTTTCACAATACGCATATTTGGGCCGACGAAAATCCTCATGCTCTAATAGAATCTGGACATCAGGCACGTTTTTCATTAAACATTTGGATGGGTATTGTAGGTGACAGGTTTCTAGGTCCTGTTGTTTTACCAAACCGATTAACAGGCGCTGCTTACCTCAACTTTCTGCAGAACACACTGTATGAGTTTTTGGAAGACATTCCTTTGAATCAGAGGCAACAAATGTGGTTCCAGCATGATGGTGCTCCAGCTCATTTTTCCATGGCCGTTAGAGAGCATTTACACCAAACTTTTCCACATAGATGGGTAGGAAGGGCCGGACCTGTTTTATGGCCTCCAAGATCGCCTGATCTGAACCCTCTAGATTTCTTTGTTTGGGGATATTTGAAGACATTAGTGTATGGTACTCCTGTAAATAGCCTGGAAGAGCTGCAGCTACGGATTAATCAAAAGTGTCAAGAAATCCAAACCAAGGAGGGTGTTTTCGAAAGAGTTCGAATATCGTTGAGACGAAGATGTCGTGCCTGCTTGGAAATGGACGGAGGGCACTTTGAACATCTTCTGTAACTTTGTTTTTTGTTTGTTAAAAGCTTCCTTTGTCGGTTTATTCCTAATAAAATAAAATGTTTGAAAAACTAATAATGGTCCATATCTCCGTTACTTTGCGGACCCATGTTTATTAAGACTTTTCGGCTTATTTTGGTTCATACTATTACCTCCTGAAATATTTTACTCTCTTTTTTAACACCCTGTATCTGTAAAAAAAAAATTTGTTTGTAAACAACTAATAAGTATACAGGGTGCCTCAGTTTTGATAAATAATACTTCAGGAGCAGATAGTACAACGAAAAATAATGGTACTTTGTCATATAAACAAACTTATTTCGAAATCTCAACCGATTTCGAGATACAAGGTGTTGATAATTAAAAAAAAAATGTAATTTACTGTAAATATCTTCTGAAATAATAGAGGTATTTGAACTAAATTTCCACAAAATACTGTAATATTAAAACTTTTGCACAAGTGGCGGAAATATGGGAAAATTATTCGACTGTATATAAAATAATAGTACGGTCCTGTGCAAAGTAATAATTGATTATATTTTCTCAAAAAGCATGCCAACGGGAACAAAAAATGTCTCTTACATTTTGTCGATATTTGTCTCTGTTTTACGGCAAACTGGATTTCTCTTTTTCCTTTCAAATTAGCCATATACTGTACGCTAATGGATTTTATAAAATCTTGTTAGAAATATTTCGGCTAGTTTCAACTAATTTAAATAAAAAATAAAGTACATCTTTCGAATTAATAATGTTATTATTTGATTATTACAAGAACAAGAGAATCATTAATATCCAAATAAAAGTCAACTTATTAGACTTTCTTCAATTTCTTGTGCAAGATTTATATTCGATGCTAGATCTTTAGCCTTAAAGAGGAATATGTGGCTGCAATTAGATGGGGCTCCTGCTCATTCTGGTAGGGTAGTTGAAAACTGGTTAAATGTCAACTCAACTACCCTAACAGATGGATTGGCAAACGCAAACAGGGCCCTATTCCATGGACTTCTCCATTAAAAATTATGTGTATAAAATCCAAATAAGTTCAGAGGGACATTTAGTACGTCGCATAAGAACTGCATGTGACCAATTAACAGAAGACATGATTCAGCTCCAGCGCATACAACTAAATATTTTAGCACGCTACAGAGCACGTATTGAGGCAAATGGTGCCCACTTTGAACACCTATTATGAAATGTACTCAAAATTGTTAGTAGCAGCAATAATAATTTATTAGTTAGTTAATCTGGTGTTAATTTAATTTTTAGCATTGAATTATTATACAATTTTGTTATTAACGTTTTAGTTAAATTTTCTTGTATTTCATATTTTGTAAGTTGTTTCTAAAATATCAGACAGATGTTACATCTTAACAGATAACAGATTGTCTCTAAAGGGAGTTCTACGGTGTTCACTTTTACACAAGGAGGAAGGCCAGCAGGCTTAAGGTAATAGCAGTGGAAACAAACACGATGCCTCTTCAGAAAATGAGCAAAAAATTTGTGAAATAATTAAAAGAGGTTAATCAAAGTTAAAGTAATATTTGGTCAATGGGAAAAATATATTCGCTTATTTGGACAGCGACAGCCAAGTTAACCTTATTTGTATCGATGCTGTCGAGAGGACCAACCTTCAACTGTATCTCGAGTCAAATTATTTAAAACCTCGAGGTCAGTTATAAAAATTGACAGCCGCAAAATTTATTCTGAAGATAGACAATATTGAAATAGAACCGTCGGCTTTTGTGATAAGTGGACAATGGACAATTTTCAAATGATTTTTAGGCAACCAGTATTAAATGTTAAATCACTAATCGATTGTGCAGGAAGTGCGAAATTAGTGGAAAATAGCGCAATTGGTTACAAGACATTTTGGAAATACGAAGTACACCCGAACATTATTTTGTCAAAAAATTCCGTACTATGGCTTCCTTCTACAACAATAGTGGTCTACATATTCAGTGACGAACATGACAATGTAGAGGTCTATATGAACAGCAAAGGCTTCCAGTTAGGAAGGATTGTGATATGGATTGCCTGCATGACGTTTAGAACTTCCCATTACTGATTCCTGTTTCGAACTTGAATCGAAGAAATAGAGTGGAAAGAGGAGCGACTGGTTCGTAAAGGACTTAGATTCAGGACTATAGAGTGGCTATAGGATTCAGGATTATAGAGTGAATTCTTTGAGTTATAGTACTAAAAATGTTTAGAGAGATTTAAATAGGGGATTATGCATAAATACTGATTTAGATTGTGATTCGAAGGAAAAAGTTTTAGAAGTATTAAATAAATGGCAGCATTGGAGTCTTCTGCAGTTAGGTTGTACTCCTTGACTAAATCCATCTTGTCCACGATATTCAGAGGCGCAGAGGTAATTTGCTAATTTGAATATACAGAGTGTCCCGTTCATGTTTCAAAAAAACTTGTGTGCAAGTTCCTCATGGAAAAGTAATAGGTGTAGTTCATGTAAAGTTTTTTTCTTAGACGCCTTGTTTTCGAGATACAGTGTGTTGAAGTTGTTACTTTCCAAATAGTTTTCCTTAATTATCTTTAAATCGGCTAAAAATTAAAATGTCAAAATTTGTACACGAGTAAACGACAACTGTGCGTTAAGAATAATGTGCAAAAAGTTTCTTTCGGAAAAGCAGTGTCGCCAATACAAGTAATTGGAGGGGTACAATCGAAAAAAAAAATGTTAAAAGTAAAAATTTATTACATTTCTAAATGGTTCTGTAAACTCTAAAGCATACTACAAAAACTTGTATGTAGCATTTTCGAGAAAAATGAAGTTGCATAAAAGCAAATGGGGATAATTTCAGCATCTACTGTAGTATTTCCAGTTTTGCTCATTTATTTAATTATGCAACTGTTTTGTTTTGTTCTGTATGTCTCCGAGTCTGTTTCCTAATATTTTTCTGTTCTTAGACTTTTTTTAATCATTTATGTCCATCAACAATTCAGTCCATTCAACAATTGTTTATTTTAGTAGTGGTAGTGTAGTAGTTTACAAAATCTCAAATTAGTTATTAATAGGTAGTTAATTAACATAATTTGTTTATTTTGATTTACTTTTTTAAATGTTAGTTTACAACAAGCTCCAACTTAAAATTAATTTTAATTTTTTTACCCTTCATTAAATAACTGTATTTACTAGACCTAACTAAATTTTAACACAGAAGGACATACTATAGGTCTTCTGCCTTGGTCACTCTTACTGCAGACTCTCTTCTTGATCTCACGGAAGGAAAATCAGAAGTAATATTGTTAACTGGAGAAACTTCGATTCCATATTAAAAAATATTTGTTTAAAAATTAACATATAGTCTATGTTAATACATTCAAATACTTCCTCAGGTCATTTCCATGGATTTATTTCTGCTTTAGGAGGACTTGTCTTATGCAATGAGCAATTTTCATAGCTTTTTGCTAGTTTCCAGATATCTTTATTCCCGACCAAAAATATGAATTGTCAGCCATATTTTTAATTTTGATAATTCCTGTGTTAGCATTACCTACATTTTTAGTTTAAGAACAACTGAGTTATTCTAAAACAAAACATTGTGCTTTGTAGTTAATAGATGAAGACTTGCATAGAATTTTTTAAATCTATAATTTTTTTTGTCACCCAATTTTTACATACTTTTTTCTACTGTCAAAATGTTGTCTGACTTGGTATATTTCTAAATAATTTAAAAAAGTGTTGAAATAGTTACATTATCCAAAAAATAATTTAACTAATCGACGTCAAGCGATTCCGAAATTTAATTTTTATCATTTTAAATTGATATTTACAATATTTTCTAATCTTGTCAAATGTTCAATACAATTTTTTATCACCAACCAAAATATCATCTAAATAATAAACACTTCCTTTGATATTATGAAGATTCAAAAATTTTCTGTCTCTGACGTTGAAAAAGACCTTCGTGGAAATTGTAACTAATTTTTTAGACTGCTCATCTAAATAAATTTGTGCATAAACATATGATAAAACAATTTTGGAAAAATTACACCACCTTGCAATTTAATATATAAATCGTCAACACGCAGTAAAGGGAACTGGTCAATTTCTGGAAGTGGATTAATCATAATTTTAAAATCAACACATAAGCGGACATGTCCAAATTTCTTTGTTACTGGTACAATTTAAATTGACTAATTATTTATTTAATTCTCTTTCGACATTATATATGATATCATTCTAGTTCTAGGAGTATTTGCGCCAATTTTTAATTTCAATGAAACAGTACCTTAATTAAAAGTTCTTAACCCTGATGAAAATACACTATTATATTTATTAAATAATTAATTTAATGTTACTAAAATTTATTTGAATCATTTTGAAATTAATTATATAACTGCACAAAATTTCTGCTTATAAATGTCATTATAAAAAATATTCAATCTTACCAGGAAAATTGTTTCACCATTATAAACATTTAACTTCTTATTAGCGGGAAATTACATATTTAGAAAAATTCTCTTTCCAAAATTTCTCAGATATTTCTTAGATTTAAAATTTTTACCCATCTTTGTGACACATTGGACCTAAGTGATCTTTGACTTTGTACAAGTTACATACGTAGTCACGATAATGACACTTCGTGGTGGGGTGATATTTATTTCCTACCGCTTATACCTAACACTTACACTTTTCACTCGTCACACTTCTAGGCTTCTTCACTTAGGACAATACCAATAGAAGTGACGTAATGTACAGTTAGCTCCATCTGTATAAAGGATCTCTGGAAACAGAAATTTCCCCAACCGCCATCTTTTTCCTTGAAGAGTTTCGCCTGAACTGGACCGCTTTCGAACTCCATAATAAATTGATCATGTCTATGAAATCCATAATATTTTTTCTTACTTACAGTTTAAACCCAGAAAACTGACTCTAGTTGCTCATTCGCTGACAATTTGGTTCTCATTTTTGCACGCGGCGAAAAACTTCGCGTAAGCTACAAACAGTGATTCGATGATTTTGAAATGCATGTTAAATAATTCAGAAAGTTCTTTGTAAATTTTGTCAGGTGAAGTCGTGGAAGGCACAAATTGTATATTATACTAAATTTACTTTATTTAACCCAGTTAATAAACCAACGGTTTACAAATTTTAACCACGTACATTGCCGTAAAAAGGCATTTTTATTGTAAAAAACTAGGTAAAAAACCAAGGGTTGACTGAATCAAATCGGTGTGTATAGACGAATATACTTAAAGCAACGACATCATTACAAACATATTTATCACGTTAAATAACACAGTTCCACAAAAAAAAGGTCGTGATCTGGATGACGCTAAATCCGAAACCGAGGTAAAAAAATCGTGTACCCTTTAAATTTATGTGTAGAGCCAAAGTTATGAATATCAGTATCATTACGGAAAGGAGTTTGAATGGGCACTTTGCAACCCTCGTGCTCTCATTTTATTATTGCCAAGGTCTCCCCCGAAGGGGTTGGTAAGCCTTCTGCACCCCTTCTATTTCTATACCTTTACATACAAGCTGTTGAGAATGCAAAGTAGACATAGTGGAGGGCAAACACAGCTAAAGAACCAACCCTCTAGAGTGGAGAAAACTACCCTCTGCAGGACGGGGTGAAGGAAGATGTGGGAGAATAAATTTTTCTTGTTTTTACTGCGCAATAGTCGCAGTGCACTGAGCAAAACATGCTTCAACTGGTTTGCCCGTATCCATCTAAGGAGTTAGGATTCAGCGTTGACCATGGTCAGCCATCCAGATCACGACCTTTTTTTGTGGGGCTGTGTAATTAATTCTTAAAAAATATGATAAGCTATTCAATTTTTGAGTAACAGTATTTATTAGTATTTAAAAAGAAATCGTTATAACACTTACATGTTTTGTTTTTGCCGCAAAGTCGCAGATCGTCGAGCCATTTGAATAATCTTCATTTTAAGAGAAAATATTATATTATTTTCCCATTTTTTACAACTAACTTTACTGATACATGCTGATACGTATTTTTCATTAGAATATATTTTTGACGTATGTAAGTAAGTAAGCTAAGTAGCAGTTTATGTTTGTAATAAATATATTTGTTTATTCAGAAAAACATATAAGGAAATGTATTTATTATATTATTAATGAAAGCATGTCTAGTTCATGTTAACAAAAAATAATTGTTTACAAAACTAAAAAAATCGGTAGAAGAGAAAAGTGCCAACAAACTTTCGAGTTGAGAAAAGGAAAACAATTTCTCTTTATTTATATTATGTCCATTGGCGTTTGTTGTTACCGCCATTTTAAAATTTGATTTAATAAGAACTGTTTTGAAAAATAATTTTTAAAAAATTGGACAGGTTCTGAAATTTTACGAATTTGATTAAAATAGTTTGATGATGTAACAGTGAATTTTCAGACAAACTTAAAATAAACGACGAGGAGTTTTTGACTTTTAATATATTTTTCTCTCAATTATGTATAACCTTCAAACTACTATGGGTTGCCAGTTTTTCTTAAAACAGTTGATATTTAGTCATGTACAAATTCTTATACCTTTATTTTTGGCCGATTTAAACATAATTCAAAAAACACTCTTTATTTAAAGTGTCAACTTGAACATTCTGTATCTTGGAAACACAACGTTAATGGGAAAAATGTTATAAGAAATACCTCCACAATTTTTCCAAATGGAACTCATCCCCCAGTTATTTTTTAAGTATATCTTAATTTACACGTCTTTTAAAAAGAAAACATTTCCTGGCGCCTGAAAAGTGTATACGATCAAAGCTGTTGTAATTAAGCAAATAAAGCGATAGCGCTCTTCATTTGTTTAAAATTGTGATAAAAGGACGTTGAATCGCGTTATCTAGTCGACAGCCTGCGCAAATGTGTCTACTTAAATTAACCTATCACTGATTTTCACACGATACTTACGTGGTTTATATTGATAACCATTAAAATGATAAAATTATTAAGATAGGCTCATAAATAAGAAAATAAGGCTCATAAGGGATAATCATCAAGTAATTTTAAATTTCATCCATCTTTCAGATGATACAAATAGTGTTCTATTTCTATATTTGAAGATGACTTGTTGAAAATGTTTTTTTTTAGATATCTTCTCAAGCACTTGAGGTATTTATACACGGTTCTTCACGGTAAATTGCGTATTAGACAGTTTCAGAGGAACCAAAGACAATATGACCCTGAAATTTTGTTTACGGGGGTTATCAGATATGTTCTCTTCAATGAAAATAATGCCATTAACGTAGTACTTCCGGTTATACCGGAAGTAGCTTACAACTTCGTTATTTTAAATGGAACACCCCATACCCCATATATTATTGAATTATCGACAAGATAAATTAAAGATAAGGCAAAATTGTTAAAGCACCCCTGTACCTAAATCTAACCGTTTTCGACATAATCGTCATTCTTCAAATTTTGCAAAATACCAAATCATAGAAATGCAGCTAATACTGATTCATGGTGAATGTCCCATAGATATAAAATAAACTCAAAATACCTTCATTAGAATAATTATTCTACATTTTTCTTGTCGAGTAAATACTTGATACTTTCAAGGCACATTTGATGATATTTTTAACGTAATATTCTTGTGAATGTAAGTAAACCGCAAATATCTGAGAAAATTGGAACTGTAACCTCTATAATGCCTATATCGATGAAAAGAGAATTTAATTTTCTATAATATGATGCAGAAAGATACAGGGTGTTCCAATTGAATCTAAAAAGTGTTGTCGGTTTTAAGTTTTCAAAATGTAACGTGAAAAATAGGACACTTAGTATAATATTCTTCAGATAATTTTGATAGAGGAAAATAATGCATCTTATGTTCCTTATGTATTCCGAAAAGCAAGTGAAAGCTCCTAGAACGAAGAAAGATATAAGGAATTTTCGAAACGCTTGCATATGTCAAAATTTTTATAAAATGTCGATTATCTCGAAAATGGTTAGATTTCGGTACAGGAAAGCTTTAACAATTTTGTCTTATCTTTAATTTATCTTGTCGACAATGCAATGTGTTCCATTTAAAATAACGAAGTTGATAGTTACCTCCGGTATAACCGTTAATGGTATTATTTTCATTGAAGAGAACATATCTGATATGCCTCGTAAACAAAATTTCAGAGTCATATTGTCTTTGGTTCCTCCGAAATGTTTAATAGGCTACTTATCGTGAAGAACATGAAAGAATGTTAGTAATTGTAAAAATTTTTTTATATAAATTGTAGTTTCGGTATTCTTTTACTTTGGTTTTCTTTGATTTTCCATATTATTATAGTCTTCCTGATTATGTTTTCTTCTCTAACTATTCTCTTTTTCTATTTGATCTTTTTTAGTATAACCATTTTGTAATTTCCTGGTCTCATCGTGCGTTTGCCTAGTGTAATTTCCAGTTTCATTCCTTTGATATATTTCTTTAATTAAATACTTAATTAGGTGCGTGTATTGTGTTTGTTATTATTCCCTAGAAATCCACCCTTTTCAAAAACTGCAATAGACACTGTGTTTTGTTTATTTTTTGGATTCCTCGATAAGATCGTACTACGTGCTAGCATTCTGTGTCATCATTGTCCGGATAAATAATTTTAAGTTCTTTCTCTTTCATTTTTTCTCCCATTTATATACCATTTGTTTCTACAATAATTGGTATGTATGAATTGTTCTAGGTAATTTAGCTTGTCGAATGTCACGTTTTCTCCTCTGTCTGAATCAATATTGGAACGCCTTGTTATCCGTAAATTATTTTCCAGTATGGCGACAGTACGGCGATTTCTTTTATTAGGATATCTATCTCGGTACTCCCCGACACATTGCTGTAAATTTCCGTTACAATATCCTAACACCTTAAGACCTAGGATTTTTTTATGGCGCTGTGGTATGGTGGGAAAAAACACCAGACCACAGCGAGAGAAAAACCGACTCAGGAACAATAATGATTGGAGAGGTAGTTAGTCCCTGTTCCAGGATTTTGGACACATATGTCAGAATCAACTCTTGAGATGGTATTTGGGAAGATGGTTTCAAGGTTTCATTTTCATAAGCCATTTGAGACTCGAATAGCGGATCAAAGCAAATGGGTGGAAAAGTTTGATACTCTGGAAAGATGGAGCCTAGTATAGTTTACGGACGGCTTCAAAATGGCCAAAGAGACGAGTACAGGAATATATGGACTCTACAGTCAGGGGAGGTTCCTTACTATACTGTATTCCACGCAGAAATTTTAGCGATAATGGCGTGTCTGGCAGAGAATATACGTAAACTCATATATGTATTCTTTCTGCAATTAAAGCTTTAGGTACACACAAAACTTGTGTGGGATTGTTTACAAATGCTGACTGAACTGAACCAATAATACAGTTAGAATGTATTGGATGCCAGGACATAAAGGCATTTGTGGGTACGAAAAAGTGGATGAACTTGCTAGAAAGGGATCCTAGCAGAATTCATTGGACCGGAGCCCTTCTGCGGTACATCTCCCATTGTGGTCAGGCGGGCTCTGGGCAAATGGACTGACACAGAACACAGGAAATACTGGAATTCGAGTAGAGGGCAGTCATTCTAAGGAGCTCATGGAATATCCTTTGAAGGAAAGAGTAAATGAGCTGCTGAACTTAAATAAAATTCGGCTCAGGAGAGTGACCAGACTCATGACGGGACACTTTAGGAAACATCTACATAAGCTGAAGCTTGTAGACAGTCCGGTCTGCCGAGGATGTGACTCGACGGATGAAACTTCTCTGTATAGGCGAGTGTCCGGGATTTGCACGTAGTAGAATGAAGCTCCTGGGGAGCCCCTATTTGGAACCCAAGGAACTGAGAGCAAGGAAGCTTTTAGACTTTGTTAAAAAGGACAAAACTACGTGCTGAATAGGCCAAAATAGTAAAACATTAAATCTAATAAGCCTACGGTGCCATGGGACTTATTAGAACTAACCACTAGAAAAATGAGAAGAACACTTTAATCATAGTTGTCATTGCCGAACATGTATAGTTAGCCATAATTAATAAATTATGCAATTTCAAATTTCAAACTTTTTAGAAGGCTTCTACTTGATGAAACAGAAATCTATGTGACAGTTTTTTTATCCATGACAACAGGTAACTTGATTATTTATAATGCATAAGACGTAGGTACCTAAATTTATTTGCCGGGTTGCATGTGACGGACGTGTGTTGAATTTTTTGTCACTAAAAGGCATGAGTTATCAAAATTTTCGAAAATACAGAATTTATTTAAAAAAGTTTTAACTTTCACCAGAAAAAATTGTGACAATTGGATAATACACAAAAAAATATGCATATTTTTTTCAACTGAAGTGTCCAGTTTAAGGCGTTTGCACAATTGTGCAACATTAATTACATCAGGAAAAGCCTTTTACCAATATATTTTTAAATACCAAATTTCATTTTAGGCGTTCAATGCTTTCCCGTTTGATAACGGATTATTGATATTTTTCAAAAACTTTGTCGCCACCTTCCTTCCTTCCAGTTTAACCTTAAGAATCTAGGGTGGTTTACTGGTACATGCATTTCAGGGACACCCTATATATGTATAGTTATTTAACGCATCATACCTACAGGTTGCATTCAGAGTTCGAATTTTATTTTATTCCTGTTTGCAGGCTGATTTAGCGACGCAGAAGGCGACATTTACATAATGTAGAATTGAAGAGACTAGACAAAAAGTTTATTTCAGTTTTTTATGAACTTCCAGTTTTCTGCTTACCTGTCCAGGATTTTGAATTGTATAAATATTTTAATTTATGTGAAACAAGTTCAGTATTATAGGTAGGTACTTGTTTTTAACTTGTATGTAGGGATTTGTTCCTGTAATACAGGGTGGGCTACCAGTAACGCCTCAGTCGCTAGGACCAAACGGCAAATATTACAGAAATCTGTTTAGGTGGGTATGTGTAGGTTGATTACGGCTACATTTTAAAAATATTTTGAAATATACAGGGCGTCCAGGAAAAGCGTACCATATCAGTTATGTATTTTTAAATGGAACACCCTGTATTTTACTGCTTTTCTGACCCATAAAAAAATAGGTGAACTTTATTAAAGGTTCTGCATACCTAGGACTTACAGTTTGTGAGATTTCAATTTTAGTGAAAATGCAGGCTTAGCGTAGAAATTTAATATTTGCAATAAAAAAATAATTTTAAGGAAGCAGCTTTGGNATCTCGACATAGTGCCCTCCTCCCCGGCACCCGAATCTGAAAAATAAATGCCGGCGGTCTCTCTGCCTAGGCTGAGATAACGTCGGTTGTTAGTAGAAATTTTGCAATATAAAATTGCCGAATTCTTTCTATAGATTGCCTTAATAAAGGCAGAATATTACTTGTCTTGTAAAAGACAGGTTTTGTGGGGCTTCCACTTCACTGTTCCTCGCACTGACACTCACTGCTGCACTGCACAAACTACGTCCGCACAGTTCGGCTGCTCGCTTGGAACTCAATAATGTACCCACGTGTCTTTATCGAGGTCTTTATTGAATTAGTTTGGGTTCGTCTTAATGATAATCTGAAAAATTTTCGATTCACATAAGGTTTAATAGAAAAGCGACAGTAATAATTGTGAAATGAATTACTCTAAAGAAGAATTAGTAAATATGGTGTACGCCGCGCCGTAGGAGAAGCTCATTGTAACTGTTTATTGTCAAGTCGTATTTACCAAGCTAATAATCCAGATTTACAAAGATATCCTCGTACAAAGAGTTTTGTAAAACTGAAGGAGAGGTTTGAAAGAACGGCAAATGCAAATTATGAGAAGACAACAAGCACACACGCATGCAGTAATCAGGATAGTCAAATTGGCATTTTGGGATGTGCAGTCCAAAATCCATCCACAAGTGTCAGAGAAATTAGTGATGAAATTAGTATTTCCAAAAGTGTGGTTAATATATCGTTAAAGAAAAACAACTTCCACCCCTATCATTCTGAGCATCACCAATTATTAACACAGCAAGATTTTCAGAAACGAGTACAATTTTGTGAGTGGGCAACTATAAAGCTACAAGATGAAAATTTTTTTTCAAAGGTGACGAGTCATCCTCTGCCAATACTGGTAGAGAAAATCGTCATCATCACCATTACGCCGATCATAAACCCAGATTAATAAGACAAGACGATCATCAACACTGCTTTAGTTAACGTTTGGGCGGAAATATGCGGAGAATATGTCATTGGACCACATTTTCTTGAAGGAAACTTAACTGGTAATGGGTATTTGCAGTTTTTACAAAACGACTTGCTCCAATTGCTGGGACATATTCCTCCGGATGACTTAAACAGTCAGTGGTTCCAACATGATGGTGCCCCTGCACATTTCACACTGGCGGTAAGTTTTCTCATTATGTAAGTTATTCATAGAAAAACTGTTTCAGGTTAGAGGATACTTAAATGGTTTGTATCCAGATAAGTGGATAGGTAGAGGCGGTCCAATTCCATAGCCTCCCCGATCCCCAGACCAGTCTTGTCTTGATTTTTTTTTATGGGGCTGTATAAAAGATAGGGTGTATGAAACTCATCCGACAGATGTTGAAGATTTACAGGCAAAGATAAGAAATGTTTTTTTGACCGTAACTCCGGAAATGTTGCGCAATGTGTCATGCAATTTTCGTCGTAGAATTCCTCAATGTCTAAAGAAAAATGGCATTTTGAGCGGTTACCTGTTAATTACTAATTTAACTAGGTCTTTATTACTTTTGTTAGAAATGCACGATGTTAATTTACTGTTTTGGATACTGCATGCGTGTGTTCTTGTTGTCTTCTCACAATTTGCATTTGTTGTTCTTTCAAACCTCTCCTTCAGTTTTATAAAACACTTTGTACGAGGATATCTTTGTAAATCTGGATTATTAGTTTGGTAAATACTTGTCAATAAACAGTTACCATGAGTTTTACAAATTATTCTATTATTTATTTACTAATTCTTCTTTAGAGTAATTCATTTCACAATTATTACTGTCGCTTTTCTATTAAACCTTATGTGAATCGAAAATTTTCCAGATTATCCTTTGACAAGAGCCTACTACGTTATTTTACATATAAGCTATTTGTAAACTTCGAATTTTTTTCTTAGAAATGAGATTTCATAAAAAACTAATGAATTTTGATATAGGAGCAAATAGTTGAACCTTTTCTAATATTCATCGTCGTATTGAAACTGCTAGTGTCCGAAAACTTACATCTGAAGGTAAACCTTGAAAAGTCGAAGAACATACTGAACCGAATACGAGGATGATCTCTAGATATTTGAATATTTGCCACCAAATTGTTTGAAGAATTTTAGTACATTTTATATCCATATCATATTTTAAGAATACAGGCATTACTTCCTAGAAATTTTCCAAGGCGTGTGACCTTTTGTCAGTGGTATTTTCGTAAAGTTGCGGAAAATCTGCAATTTAAATTACACATTCTGTTCAGGGACGAAGCTAATTTTTCAAGAAATTTCACTCAAAATTTTCACAACAATCATTTGCGGGCGGATGAAAATCCACATACCCTAATGGAAATCCATTTCCAACACCAATTTTCGGTCAACGTATGGGGAGGAATTATTGATGACCACTTTATTGGACCATTCTTCCTGCAGCATGCTGGGACGACTTGACGGACAATCTTACCGCAATTGGCTTCAAGAAAAATTGCCCTTGCTGTTTGAGGATGTTCCGATAGCAATAAGAAACCAAATGTGGTACATGCACGATGGCGCAAAAGCACATTTCAGTGTAATGGTTCACAATTATTTACAAACTGTTTATTCAAATCGTCGGATTGGCCGCGATGGGCCTCAAGAATGGCCACCAAGGTCCCCCGACCTCAATAGCTAAGATTTCTTTTTTGGGGCCCATCTTAAGATGCTAGTGTATACAAGTCCCCATAAATAGGGAAATAGGGAAACTAGGGTAGTTAAGAGAAAGAATAACTGCAGCATGCGATAGAATAAAAAAATACTCCAGGAATATCTCAACGAGTGCGCAATTCCATGAGAAGGAGGATGAAAGCATGCATATTAAGTGAAGGAGGCCATTTTCAACATTTTTTGTAATAATAGTTTAATACTAATTGTAATGTTATGTTAATGTTGTATGTTGTTAATTACACGCAGGTACCAAACTATAATGTATTTATTTTTGTTATTAGTAATAATTCTGTAAGTTTTTTTTACTCAAAAAACGGTGCATTCGCGATCCATTTTTTTCTTTAAAAATATCATAGTCAATGCTCGTACGTACGTCATTGTTAGAGCTAAAAATTATATTTGTATTGAACAACATGCGCCTTTATTATCTATCAGTACATACTAAATATCACTGAAATATCTTACAAGGTTTCGAAAATTTTAATTAATTTCCTTATTTTACCTAAAATTTGAACATCTCGAATTTTCGCAATGGAACATTTTTATAAAGCAAACTACTATTAATTTTCCATGTAACATCACACCCTTAACTATTCGCATATATTTAAGGAACGCCCTGTACAAGTAGAGTTATTGTGATATTGTTAATTACATACATTTTTGGTACGTTTCCTTTGAAATAATTCATCCCGAGTATCTGAAAAATCTTGTCAATTGTGTTTCGTCTGCGGGTCCTTAAGTTAATGTAAGACCACATTGATATGGATAGTGTATAATAATTCTACTTTTTATTTGTTTTAGACGTTGTTTTTGAAATATCGCTGTGTTGTTAGTTACATAAATGAAGGGTCCAGAAATTTGCTTACCCAAAATCAAAGTAAGAAAGTATTTGTATTTAATATGATACCTATCAGCGGTTAACTAAAACTAAGACAGTATTTTAATTATCGTATATTATTTAATATTTTTAATTTTTAAATCTAATTTATTTCCCAAATAAGTATTGTACTGAGTATACAAAACGCTTTGCCTAACAGCAATTCTAGTTATAAATTAGGAAAATGTTTATAGAAACGTATGTCTGAAAACCGCTTCGTTATCAAGATAAAGGCGGACAAATTTACAAGAGATATCATAGAAAAATCTGGTATACTATTATCTATTATTTTTGTTCGAGAATGTACATACAGGGTTTACAAAAAAGATATGGCCATTTTAATGTAGACTGTAATATGCTCTGTAATTAAAAATAAATGGTAAAATTCGTCGGACTTTCCATGGTATCCTGATGCCATGGAATGTTCAAGTAAAATTCATGTATAATAAATATATATTTTAAAGGTTTTATTTAATATTACATAAATTTTACTTGAACATTTCATAGCAACAGGTTACCATGGAAAGTTCGAGGAATTTTACCATACTCTTTATTACAGTGTGTACCTACGTATATTTCAAATGTTTTGAAGATGTAGTGGCGAAGCACTTGGTAATTTATTTTTATCTGTTTTAATTATGTCTAATATAATGTGAAGAGGTAAATTACAGATCTTTTTTAATTCAGTACTACGTTTATTTCTTTCCTACTAGTTCGACTGTTATTACTATGTAATTACCATATACAGGGTGTTTGGAAAAGTTGATACAAAATTTAAGAAGGTGAAAGTAGAGTCAAAAATAGTAAAAAAAGTTGCTATAAACATTGCCCCCCCCGGAGCACCGTTACTGAGATATGGCCCTCCAAACGAGTATTATCATTTAGATATTTTTTAAAATAACTTTCTTTCTGATTAAGATATTGGAATGAAAATTGTAGATAATAATCACACCATAAGGATCTTTAATCATAAGTTTCATCAAAATTGCTTATAAATAAGGATAGTTTTCTGACTACCCTTAACAGAAATTTATCGAATTTTTTTATTCCTTTGAATTATCAAGCAAATAATATTATTTTTTAATGAATTTGACTTTTTTGAAGAAAAAATTTTCCTACTTATTTTTTCGAATTCTGCGTAGTTCAGTCAGAAATAATTATTTTTTAAATAATGTATGGCTCAGAACAGTAACGTTTTTTTAACATTTTCACATAGTAGGCATCTTTCATAGTGACAGTTTCGTTGTAATGATACTAATGATTGTCATTTTCGTCTGCTATCGTTTAAATTCTTACTTTCTGTATCTTCTTAATTATGATCTTTGTGCTTGACTTTGCATTTCACTCGATTTTTTTACAACCACGAACCATCATGAGCTCTTCTTGCACTCGCAGTAGGATTATGTTAAAAAAATTCTAAAATTACTTCGTCTAAATCATGCCTACGCCTCCTTGGATTCATTCATTAAAAAATAATATTATTTCCTGATAATTCAAGGGAATAAAAAAAATTCGAAAAATTTCTGTTAAGGGTAGTTAGAAAACTATCATTATTTATAACCTATTTTGATGAAACTTATGATAGTTAAAGATCCTTATGGTATGATCATTACCTACAATTTTCATTCCATTATTTTAATCAGAAAGAAATTTATTTAAAAAATTATCCAAATGATAAGACTCCTTTGGAGGGCCATATATCAGTGGCGGTGCTCTCGAGGACCAATGTTTATAGAAATTTTTTTTACTACTTTTGGCTCTACCTTCACCTCCTTAAATTTTGTACCAACTTTTCCAAACACCATGTATATTAATTTTCGTAATGATAGCATAACAGCTACAACTTGTGAGAAAAAAGAAAACACAAGAACTCATATTTACCTACGTTTAGTATTACGACGGATATTCGTTAAGAAATTGTGTCTAATATCCATGAAATTTTTACATTTTCAGAAAGATTTTAGTTACTTCTATTGAATCAAATTCTGAGCAATTTTACAGAATAACATTTTGGAAAATTTTTCGTTTAAAATGCTACTATATACTACCTAGATGGATATTTATACAGGGGAGTACAAAAAACGTGGGCGGTTCTCATAAAAGGATTAGTCATTAAACAGTAAGACAAAGCGGCCCTATCAACATGAGTCTATTTTTATTTCATTTCATTTCTGTTCAAGTTCAGCTTTTCTCAAACTAAACTAAAGTCACTTTAAATTACATTAAGGGTCTTTTGACACGATACCAAAGTTGTAATTAATATCAGTAATTAACTAAGAACTTTTTAATTTTGCATAGGATCAGACACAAACTGCAACAATTATTTTTGTTACAATTTAAAAATTCTTAGTTAATTACTGAAATTAGTTCTAATTTTAACATGGTGTCATACGACCCTAAGAAAAAATTGATTACATCAATTACCTGACGTAATGAAATTTTATTTATAAGGAAATTAGAATAGTACTATCAAGACTTGTCATACATTTAACTGCCCACAGTAGTGTGCTATAAAAATGCAAAAAACAAGTGTACATATATATTTGTTTTCAAAAATTACTTCAGTGCCGGCCTATACGCACAACCCTAGTAAAACTACTACTACTGTAGGTAGGTACTAGATTAAATACTTTTAACAACTATTGCCCTTCAAATTTACTCGTTTTGAAAACAAAAAAATTAAGAAGTTTTAAGACCCTTAGAAAAGAACTTTTTCAAATACGACATTTTTAAATTACAAACAAACCTGTACATAACTATTTCCTTTTATTATTACCATCGCCTAAATTGGCGATGGCGGCCTACTGAATAATGATATATACAGGATGTTTCTTAAGTAAAAGTCAAAAATCCAGGAACGTATTCTGTGGCTAAAAATAAGGGTGAAGAAAAAAATCAGTTTTTAATTTTTAATTTCTAAACCGCTTGAGATAATTTAACCAAATTCGGTGTGCATATTTACTTAGTATGGAATGTGGAATATAGAATAATTTGGAGGGTAACTCAGTATACTGAGCGGCATCAGTACATCCATGCCCCATTGCAAAAGGGCTGGATGTATGCCGTCAATGCCTGGCGACTTGAATGGTAGGAAGGTTTCTCCTGCCCACCTTATTTTGTCTTCGGCTACGGTTTAGTTGGCAATTTGCTAATCCATAACCGTAGGTAAATTCTCAATTTCGCCAGGCCATTCCTCTCGTTCCGCTGATGCAGATCCCGGAAAATAGGTTTGCATGAGCAGCTCCAGACTCTCATTTAGATTGATGGTTTTCTTTCCATTCTCTCTGATTAGTAGACCGAAATTGTGGTATTTCTCTTTTGCAAGGACGTTAAATATCCTAACAGTCTGTGAATAGTCTTCAATCTCCTCAGTTATATATTACCTACTTCCCAGTCTGAGTCTCATCTGGTGGTATTTGCCTTATTAACATTCCTCTTTAGGTCGCTAAATTTTCGGTTCCACCAACTCGTAATTTCAACGGGTTATTGCCCTGACCTAAGAGGGCAGGACGCATTAGATGCTGTTTTTATTGCAAACACCTCGATTTCTCCATTATTCTTGGGCTGCTGTCCTTGCGCTGGTGATATAAGTATCTTTCCTTGTCAGTTCCTCGAGGGTCCCGAAACAATTTGGTAGGAGTTGATGCGTGGCCACATTTAGATCAGGATTAGATTAGATATACACGCCGTAGTTATTGTGGCGTATATTAGTGTTTGACTTCTAGAGTTGACAAATGTCGGTTCGCAGCCTCTGTTACTTATGCAGAGGCTGTTAGCGTTAATTCATTCCTCCACTTCCCGAGTTGGTAGTAGGGTAACCGAATCATCTGTGAGGTAAACTGATGCTAGGACAGCCACAGCATATTTAGTATGACAGGAGGCATGAAACAACATGTTAACAGCATTAGAAACTTACCAGTGGCGGAGTGTGGGTATCATCGATCATTATTTGTCAAAAAAATATATCACCCTGTGTAATATTACAAATAAAATAGGTCATCATATGCGCCATTGCATTATCTTCACTTTTTGCTTCTTTATATATTTTTTTTGTATTGCAAACCGATTAACAATAAAATTACTACAGTTACTTAAATTACTTAAACATATCTTACAATTAGAGAGGCTACGCAAAACAATAGTAATAAGAAGCCGTCATCTTATTTGATATTGTGTATTGTCAAATTAAGATGATTTTTTTTTAATATTAAGTTTTAATAATGGCTTATACATATTCGAATACTGAAATGCCAATATGGTTTACATTTATGCCCTTACAGATAGAAATGGTACGAAGGCTAGGCGAATTTATATAGAAAGATTTCCAAATCATCCAACTCCAAGAATGTTCAGAAATATTTTTCAACGACTTTCGGAGTCGGGCTCATTTCAAAAAGGCCCAATTCCTGGAAGACCTTTGGGTGTTAGAACGCCTGAGTTAGAAGAAGCTATTCTACACGAAATTGAAGAAGGCCCAAATACTAGTTTTAGGAAGATTGCTGCAAATCTTAATGTGAATCATAAATTAGTTTAATCCATTCTGAAGCATCTGGAATCTGGAATCTGGAATTTAGGGAGGGTAGCTTAATATCTACAGCACTTACTTGTACTCTTCCCGTTAGGAGATCAATCCACCTGAGCTGCTAACCAACATATTACAGAGAAAAATGTAGACCATAGAAGGCCAACGTTCTCGGATTCTCTTATTGGGGAGTGCATTCGTATAACAATGTAGTACCGTCTCGTCTTCCTGTTCACAACCCCTACAAAGAGGTGTTTTACACTTCCTCATTATGTGAAGGTGTTTCCTTAGCCAGCACTGTCCAGTTTATTCTGAAGCATCATACCCTCACATCACATACTAAGGGTTCAAACCTTACTGCCGCAGGACTATCCTACTCGCCTACAATTTTTCCACTGGATTTTGCAAAAAATTGAACAAAATGTGCCGCTGGCATATTGTTTACCTACGAAGCTAATTTTTTCATGAGCTTCCACAATAAACACGTTGGTTCTGATAAAAACCGTCATGCCATAATGGAATCTCGATTTCAACATCAGTTTACTTTGAATGTATGGGTGGGTATTATTGGAAATTTTCTTGTTGGGCCTTGATTTCTCCAATAACTAACCGGTGCCTCCTACAGACATTTTCTTGAAAACGTTTTACCTGAACTACTTGACGATGTTCTTTATGCGCTAAGCGAGAGAATGTGGTTTATGCAAGACGCGGCTCGCCCACATTTTAGTTTGACTTCTCGTGAATTTTTAAATGAAATATTCCGTAATAACATTATTGGGCGAGACACTCAAGAACCAGGTCAACCTTGGCCACCCAGATCACCCGATATGAACCCTAAGTATTATTTTTTTTCTTTAGAGACATCTCAAGACATAAGTTTACAAAGTTCACATTGAATCTCAGGAGCACTTACGTCAACAAATTATAGCTGATTATGATGCGATAAGAGCTACTCCTGGAATTTTTGCACGTGTTCGAGCTACAATTTCAAGAAGATCTGAAGCATGTATTTTGGCTGAAAGTGGCCATTTCCAACATTTATTATAATAAATCATAGTAAAGTAATTGCATTGTTAATTAATTATTTTGTTATTATTACCTATAAGTAATGTAATGAGTATCGTAAAAATGCACTTGTACAAATAAATAAGTTTTGTTGTTAATCGGTTTGTAATGCAAAAAAGTGTAAGGAAACAAAAAGTGAAAATATCGCATTGACTCATATGACATCCTATTTATTTGTAATATTATACATGGTGATATATTTTTTGCCAAATAATGATCGATGATACCCACACCTCCGCCACTGG
The DNA here is from genome assembly GCF_000390285.2 of Anoplophora glabripennis. Taxonomy (NCBI): domain Eukaryota; kingdom Metazoa; phylum Arthropoda; class Insecta; order Coleoptera; family Cerambycidae; genus Anoplophora; species Anoplophora glabripennis. The sequence continues at coordinate 47,090 of NW_019416795.1, forward strand.
TAAGTTTCTAAAGCTGGTAATTTTTTGTTTTATATCTACTGTCATACTAAATATGCACACCGAATATTGTAAAATTATCTCAAGCGGTTTAGAAATTTAAAATTAAAAATTGATTTTTCAACAAAGTTGCCCCTGGATTTTTTACCTCTACTTAAGAAACACCCTGTATATTTAAAATTCTTATTATTATCCGACCATTCTTCAGACTTTTTATTTCTTGCCAGAAAAATTTTGTGTATTGGCAAGTTTTAAATACCATAAAGATCAATTATTGAGAATACTGGAATGGACTCAAGAGAATTTTACGTTATTTACGTGGTACTGCAGAATTTGGTCTATTTTATAAGAAAACTTGTGAGCCTTTAATTGGTTATGCTGATTCGGATTGGGCCAATGCATCAGATAGAAAATCAGTGACTGGTTACCTATTTATGGTTTCACTATTTGCTGGGCAACTAACAAACAGAAATCAGTCCCACTTTCTTCAACTGAAACGGAGTATGTTGCACTTGCTACGGCTGCATCAGAGTGTGTTTGGCTAGTGAATCTACTCAAAGAACTTCAAAATGAAACTGGTAGTGTTGTGATTTACGAGGACAATCAGTCATGTATACACTTGGTAATATATTATTATTAAATACAACTTTATAAGAGATTTAGTTTTATGTGGAGACAATGAAGTGAAGTACATTTCTACAAAAGAACAAATCGCAGACTGTCTAACAAAGGCGTTAGCTGGTGAACAATTTGAAAAGTTGAGAAGCCTTATGGGAATTTGTATTTTTGTAATGTGGTCTTCCGACAACGTTTAAAACCACAAATTGAGGGGGGGTGTTGTAAAGAGTAACAAATCAGATTTGTGTTTTTAAGGTTGTCGGCACTGTCAGATTAAAGTTCTGTTTAGTTCTGTATTCAGTTCAGTTCAATGGTTAAGATTTTGTACAAGTTAAAAAAAACAAGAGAAGTTGTTGTTGTTTAGAGTATGAGTGGTCTGACTTCAACTGAAAGTTAAAAAGAATTATTGCAACATTTTTATTTATTCCTGTATACAAAAAAAGAGGGAAATAAACATTTATTTCTCACACGAACTCTTATTTCTGCTGCGACAACAATTATCAATTATTTAATAAACAGTTCCATCTGAATTTGGTAAAAATGTAAGAAAGTAATTATTGTGTTCCTGTGGCTGTTTTTGAAGAAGCTCGAGAAGCAATTTTCCATTTATTGCCAACGAAATAAGTGTTCGCCGAATTTAACGAATGGGGGGAAAAACGAAGAGTAATGACAATAAATGAAGAAGTTGTACAATCGTATTTTTTAAATTTAAAGATCTACAAAAATATAGATATTGGAAAATATAACAAGCTTACTTAGTAGAGTTTTTGTCAGTGGCGGCACCTAAGGGAGATACAGCCCCTTGAAGGGGTAACTCGGGAAACGGTTTTTATTTCATAACTTCAAAACGGTTTAATATCAAATCACGAAATTTTCATTTACTTGACATATCTGTTAAGTGTCATAAATAGTAATTTTCTCATGGCACAATTTGATATATTTATTTTCAGCAGGAATTTTTGACCACGTAATGAATTATTGAAGTGGATTTTACTAGAAAACGCTCATGCTATTAAAATCTGACAAGAGTACCTTTTTTATGCAAAATATGATATGATTTTCATAATTTCGATTCAGGAAGTAGAAAAAATTGTCTACAAAAAAAAATTGTAAAATTTGCCCCATGATCCCGCATTTTCTTACACCCCTGTAGCAAATTTTGATTTGTATATAATGCCGATTATTAAGCATATAAATAGTAATACAACCCCAAAATTTCGCGATTTAGTATTAGACCGTTTTGAAGTTATGCAATAAAAACTGTTTCCTGAGTTACCCCTTCAAGGGGCTGTATCTCTCTTAGGGTCCGTCACTGACAAAAACTCTACTAAGGTTTTCATCATATTTCTACATGTTTTACATACTCTCCAATTTTGAGTACTTATTTCGTTAACACCTTGTATAGTGAACTTTGAATTATTTTAGGTTGCACTACTAGTGCTGCGAATTGACAAATTTGAAAATTAGTGACGTACAGGACGTTGGCAGTTACCTACCTACTTGTTTCAACATCTGACACCAAGACGGGCATTTCAAAATTTGCAATTATAGAAGAAGGATTTTACGTGAATGCTGTTGAAATATGCAGAAAATATATTTCTCTACGCCCAATTCACCTAACACGAAACAGATTCTTTTTAAGATACATCAATCAAAAATGTACTTCTCGGCCTATTGCAATCAACACATTGGCGAAGGTACCCTCAATAGTTGCTTCACTCTTGAATATCGCAAATCCAGAAGAATATACTAGTCATTGTATGAGGCGCACTTCAACAACTTTATTGGCCAATAAAGTGCTGATCTTATAACCCTCAAACGGCATGGTTGATGGAAGAGCTCCTCTGTAGCAGAAAGTTATGTTGAGGAGTCTATATCTAACAAACTTGATATTGCAAAGAAATCCAAGGAAAATATAGCTGTTCCTTACGAGAAGAAACATCCGTAACTTGTGCAAATTCTTCACAAACTTCCGTAGATGTTATGCGTTCCGAAAATGATGGCAACAATGCTACAAGTGTTTTTATTAACGGAAAGGAAGTTAAATGTGATAAAACAAAAAACGAAATCTTACTATAAATGTAAATGTTAATGTTAATAAGTAAATAAATTTAATTTCATTTATTATAGGTTTATTATTTTATTATTCTACTAGTGAAATAAAGTTACTTTATTCTACTAATGGATAAGTGTCACTTTAGACGGTACACATATGTGGATAAAAGTCCGATTATAAGGTGATTGTGGACAAAATAATTTTAATCCTGAATTTTGTAGACAACGGAGTGCAAAAATGCATAAGAGACAAGTATTATTATAATTAAAATTGTTTGTTTAATATTTTTTTTGTTATTTTTCATATTATAACGCACGAATTTATTTTTTGTTCCATGTGATTTTCATTATAAATTGCTCAAATAGTGTCAATCATTAATTCAATCTATTTATTTCCATAACAGTATTAATCAAATATTTTAGATAGAGGAAACGAAAAAATTGGTAGACGCAAGAGTAATGACCGCAAAGCCACTAAACAACTCAGGCCTAGCTGGTGGTCAGTGAATCATAAGGTATATTTAAAATTATCTTTTGTCCTTGTAAATGGATACAAAACATCGTGCATGATTAACGACTCTTCGTTCTCAACGGCTTACGTCGCAATAGATATATGAAATCATGCGGCTCCCAATGTTAACGTTAATTTACAGAAATTATTAATTTCCTGTTTATTATTGGTAATGTTTCTGTTAAATTACCCTACCTTTGAATATAAAGAAAACGAAAAATATTTGTTATTAATGTTTAAATTAATGCATTTAAGCGACAGTGCAAATAAGTTGCCACAAAGTGATATTTAAAAAAAATATATTATCGCCGAAAAATTGGGCCAAAATATATTTTCAGGTAAGTTACATACATAACAGCGTTTCTTTTTTTTATTACATAATTCTTTCAATACATACATAATTTACAAAATATTGTGTGATTCAATCTAGAAAATATTATTAGTTGACAATTGTGAAAGCTTGACAATTATAATTACTTCTATTTTTACTTAAGTTTATCATATGTATTTCTAGTTCTACTGTACATATTAAGGTAAGCGCTCACTTATCCGCGCCGAACACAACGCACGTACCGTGCTAATCGCTTTTTTTATACCCGTATACATAGTCGATCGATGCTAGTGTCCGCTCACTGTATCCGCAATGCTTCTCTTTTCTATCATAGCTGTCTGAAAGTTATTAGTGTAAACAATATTTAGTCCAAGTTTGCATTGTGCTTTTCGTATATTTAATGAGTGATAGTGAACAAGGCGTAATTATTATTAGCGCCTTATTAGAATAGGAAGAAAATATAAGGAAAAAACGAAAGATATATACATTACACATTACATGCAAAAAACCACTCATTCTAAATAAATTTCATGCATTATTTCATGATCTACTTGAGGACCATTGTTCCTAAAGTGACTGAATACAAAATATTTCCAAATTTTCTAAAGCATGCGACTGGTGCAACTAACCGGAATTGCATGTGTCGTCATCAGCACGCACCGAACACGCCGCATAAATATTCCCTCTGAAGAATGTCGCCGCAATTTCGGTAGTGCGTTTCGTGCGATTCAAGGCAGTTAGCGCAAATGCATACCTATAAAAGAGTGTAAAATATATTTTCTTCCGATTCGGGTGGTGCCTGCGTTGCGTTCGGCGCGGATAAGTGAGCGCTTAACTTTATTCTTTTATCAATACCATGCCTGCATTCTTGATTATAACTCTAAACTGTTTAATATATTTATTTTCGATTCTTAAGGTAAGCGCTCACTTATCCGCGCCGAACGCAACGCACCCACCACCCGAATCGAAACAAAATCTATTTTATGTTGTTTTATATGCATTGGCGCTAACTGGCTCGAGTTGTACGAAACGTACTACCGAAATTGCAGCCGACATTCTTCAGAGGAAATATTTCTGCTGCGAGTTCGGTGCGATCTAATGACGACACGCAATTCAAAAAATATCGCAAAATATCTAAAAGACTACTAAATTTCTGGTAACTAATTTTTGCATATATTGTGTTTTTTCCTTATATTTTCTTCCTCTTCTAATAAGGCACTAATAATACTTACGTCTTTTTCACTATCACTCAATAAGTACCAACCTATACGAAAAGCAGCATGCAAACTTGGACTAAACACTGTTCACTAACAATTTTCAGACAGCACTGATAAAACGAAGCGTTCCGGATACAGCGCACACTAAATAAAAAATGCAATTCGCCCGGTGCGTGCGTTGCGTTCGCAGCGGATAAGTGAGAGCTTATCTTTAAAATGTAAATGTAGGTAACTAAATTATTACTAATAGTCATTACCTACGATACACAGATGACAAATGAAAATCGACCATAAGACTAATTTTGGGATTGCCTAGTGTAGAACATGTTTATTGACATTTCATCCATATATGTAGGTACCACTTTTCTTATGTATGCATTAAATAGGTCATTATATTAGTGAAAACCGCTATTTAATTTTTCCATCACTTTCCTTTTTAAAGATTTACACATTACAATCTCTACTTAATTTAACTATTAATAAATTTATAATACAAAATAAATTAAGAAAATCATAAAATCTTGTAGGTGTAGGTAGATGAGTTAGTTGATATAGTACAAAAAACAAAAATATACACAAGGTGTTTACTAAGTAGCCGTACAGATTTTAAAGGGCGAATCTTTGACTAATTTTAAGATAAAAAGTTCATATGAACATGGGTCCGCAACAGCTTTGTTCTTGAGATAGAGAACGTCCAAAAAAAATTGTTTCAGCAATTATTGTAAATGTAATTTGGAGAAGTAGGTACTTGTTTTTCAAAAACTCTTAATGATTCAACTTACAAAATTCCAAGGCAGATTTAACTTTGAACCCGTTTTTTACAAAACGGCTGCTTTCAGCGACAAGTCCTAAGAGTACCTTCTGTACGTAAAATTGAATGGAGAATAGATATGTTTAGACAAAAATAACTTACAGTGCGACATAAAAAAGTTATGGTTATTTAAATCTAGGTACAACAATGTACCTATGTAGCGTCCTCTAACATTAAACAAAAAACTAAGTACATATTTGAGTTTCTTCAACAATACTCCCAATTTCCTGAATTTCGTCAAATTGCTATTTTATTTAAACTAAACAATGTTTTTTTTGACACCCTCTGTCTCAAGAACGTTGCGACCCATTTTCATATGAACTTCTTATCTTAAAATTAGTCAAAGATTGATCATTTAAAGTTTGAAATAGGTACTTAATAAACACCCTGTATGCTTACTAAAGTTATACAAAACCAACGTCAGACTAAATGTTTATCTGTATATTTCCGATTTCAATTTTGGTTGAAATTTAAGTATACTTTTGATTGACAATCTATCTTTTTTGATAAAAATAATAAGTATTTGTTCCAACTAGATTAATAAACATATAATCAACAATATAAAAAACAGAAAATTTTGTTTTAAAAAACGAATTTGATTTTTTTAGCAAAGTTCTACATTAGATGATTTAACCGCCATAGTTCAATCAACAATTTTTTTTTGACAAATCATTAATTTAAAGAACATAAACAATATTTTTTCTAAGAGGATAACCTATGTATCAACTAGTTATTGTGAGAATTTGAAGTCAGTATTCATTCATATATTGCAGATAAAGACAAAATCAGTTTAATTTAGACGTACGTTGTTCTTTTACATACTTACCTTATTTTTGCTCTTAATAAGTCCCCATAACTTATCTTGATTAAAAAAATGTAGTGTTATTTTCTTCATACAGTAAAAAATTGTTTCAAAGCCATATTTAGGTACCTATATGTTAATGTGTATTTTGTTTGTGAAGATACTATTTTCATTCATATGTATAAGTTGTCACAATAAAAATGGTATATCACTATATAAATTTTATCGGCAAACAATAAAAAGTTCGGTCATTGGTATCGAGAAGAACGAGTTTAAAAATTTCCGACAACCAATTAATCCTCTGTTAGTGAAGCGAATCGATCTGAACCAAGACAGCGTGTTTTCATGACAAAAAAAATAAATTGAAAAAATCTGTTTATTGGCCATATAATAATATATTTAACAGCAACTACAATACAAAATGTACACACTATATAATAACTTTAATATATCTAGTAATATGAATATAGTACATGGGGCAGATTTACAAATGCAGGGGATTATGTTACATCAAGGTAAAATGCAAAAATATTGCTAACTTTTTTAATCTCTTAAATCGTTCGCCAGAATAGAAGTTAACAATGCGACAAAATAACGTACTTACAAATCAAAGATGATTCGCGCGAAAATCCACAGGATAAATAATAAATATTTAAAAAAGTCTAAAAGGTATGAATTTTTACACATTGTGCCTAAAATATATTTTTTTTCTATTTTCTGGCCTGAAACGGTCGCACGAAACATCTTACTATCTATCTGCTCAAGTCCGAGCCGCGGATTCGAAAATATCCAAGGTGAAGCACGCGACTCGTCGACTTGGAAGATCTAAAGATAATTATTGCGATGATTTTAAACTGATTGTGTAAACAGTACAGTTTTAACAAAAACAATCTTTACATGAGCAATTTTTACATTGTATATACAAACTGCGGAAGGCACCTGCAGAGCTATAGGCCCAAAATGACAATCGAACCAAGAAACGGTCGCAAAATTAAAGAGAACTTTATTATCGTCTGAAAAGCACAGTGCTTAACAGAAAATTCTACATCTAAGTCAGTCAGCGGCGGCACATCTTGGGCAGCCGTGCAGGTGCACCGCGTAAACAATTATTGGGTACAAAAATACACCGAATATGTTACTCTACTTTATCATACTGTACCAGGCAGGCCTCATAAAATTTTAAAATTCGAAAACATATATATATCGGACAGTCCGATCTAACTGTAGTCTAATCGACAGAGGATAAAAGGATAAAAATAACCGCCTAAAGTGGTAACTAAGATTTTTCAATCAATTAGTCAGTCTGAAAGAATTATTGGATAACTTCCGAGACTATATAATATGACAAAATACAATTTTTAATAGTTTTAACTGACTGTTGTGCGTCATTTAAGTATACTTAAATTGTTTCAATAAATACTTAACAGTTTGAAGTCTAGATGTTTTGAGGATCACAAATAAAATGATAGAATAATATCTCAGTTCTAAGGTATTTTTAATAACGGAACCACTGTCGATTAGACTATTTTATAATAGTTATTTCTAGTACACTGAAAGCACACGTTGGCGAGTTTACCACGCCTTCCGATATATCATGTTATATAAGAATATCGATGTCGCTTACTATTCTAGTTGTAAATTTGAAAAACGTTATATACTATCTTTTATTTTATTAAGTTTGTGCATTGACTCTGGAATACATTAGAAAGAAATAGAAGTAAGCGTACATAGGTATGTCAAGAAATCGACACTTATACCCTTCGTGATTATGAAATTAGCCCCAAGCTGCGTTCTATGATTTTCTCATGAAAATTGAAATCTTCAAATAGATTGTAAAATTAAAAATAGTACATTTTCCCCGTTTAGAAACAATGACAATTTTATTAACAAGTAGAACGAACGCAAGTGTTACACGATTCATTTTTTTAAGGAAATTGTAGAAAATACATAGGGCTAAATTTTATATTCACTTATCCATCTGCAGCAATAAGACGAGGAAGTCATAGATAAATAATATTATATACAAGACATGTGCATAACGAAGTATAAACCGAATGTCCGACAGCAGCACAAACAATCCTAGCCTACTGGATATCTGACTGTTAATATCAACTTCTATTACTACCGACAGTGCTTGCTTAATCTTTACAGCTGTACAGTACAGATTTCAAATAATTAAGTACAATTCTGGACGAACGAATGAAACCATTTCAATGAAATGCAATGAAAACATAACCAGTTACAAAAGTCGACAAATTGATGCCTGAATGACCAATTAAGACGGTTTTTGACAAGGGTTGAGAACTCGATGACTTGCGTTCACGGTTGATGTTCGACAACCATAATGGCACCTCGTACTCATCTTTCACTCCATTGCCCAAATTTTTCCAATATTAATAAGTTAATTAAATATATTTGGGATATGTACCGACTAAACTACAAATTAATTTTTGACTGTGTATATGAACTAGGTATGATAAAAAAATCTAATACAATTATAGGTAATAAAATAAGTTAATCATAATTTAAAAAGATATATTAAATATTATCTTACTAATTATCACTAAAGAAATAAATCACTCATAAAATCACTTACAATATAAAAATTTGATATTAATGGTTTAATAATAATTGATAGGCAAGTATCTGTGTGTCTAAGTATGTATGTGCTCACAAGGTGATCGATATCTCTTGGGAAAAGCATTTTTTTTCCTTAAAACAACTGAAGACGTACATTCTGAAAACAGTACAAAATTTTCAGTGCACTTTGTACTTTTTTCTTACAAACATATCCATGTTTCAATGCTTCTGGAAATAACTTTTGATTGTAGGACTTTTTCTACTTCACTTTTTTTATATAACAGTTTCCGATCTGGATATAGGAAAAACAGATGGTGGTGTTTATTTCCATTTTTTCTTCAAAATAAAAGTATCTTGAGTTAGTTTGCACATTTAATTAAATATATGTTACGAAAATTTTGAGACGCTTTGTAAAAACTCGCACAGTAATCTTCGATTCACTAAACTAAAATAAAAGTTGTTTCCAATGACATCAAAACAAGAGTATGTTTCTAAGCGAACAAAATACCAGTGCCACCAGGGATTTTGTGATATAACTAAACATTTTTGTACTACTTATATTTGAGCGGCACTCACTGAAAATATATTCTGGAATTTAATTATTTTCGGTCAAGAAAAACACATTTCCCAAAATATATCAATGTCCCTATACTTAGTATGTAATTTACGCGTTGCAATACATAAAAAGTAGTCAAACAGAGATTGAGATTGAACGAGTAATATGAAAAAAATTCTGAGTCACGAGGTGACCAGGAGGTTGACGGATACCTCCCCTGAGTGGCAATGTCAATCACTCAGCTGTTTACTATTCGCAACTAAATGCACCCGGACTGACAAGTAAGCAGCAGCAGAACTGTTAAAGACTATACGGATTTTGACAACTAAATATTGGTCATCAAACAGGTGAATCACAGCCTGATTTTGTGTTCCGCCTCCGTAAGGATGGGAGCGGTTAAAAATGTATCGAAATTAATTCCGGGTTACCCGGATCCGACAATGGTACTGAGCGAGGCACTAAAAACTGGTTAATTTCAGAAATTCGTGTGACGAACCATGCGGTACACCGCCCTATTATGATAAATACAAAAATAATAAACGCAAAATGAGATCATTATTGGGGTTAAATAATATATTTATAATATAAAACCGTCGCCACGGCCAGTGCTGAGGCCTCTTGGCTGGCAACGAATGGACTGCACCGCGTACACGGTATTAATAACAATGATTGTATGTGCCTGCACACAGGATAAAATTCAACGACAGTCTTATAGTCTCTATTCAACACATCATAAACGAATCATCGCTCCAGGCTTCTATATTTGAAAATATAGGTATATCTCGTGGACAAGCAAAGTCCAAGTGTGAGCCTGAACTGTTTGAGGCCGTATCGAAGCTGGTTTCTATGTCCGCGAGCTCCTCCAGGTTGATGTCGTCCATAGGCAGTAAGTCGTCGATCCTGTCCAGATCATCAAGAGTTGCATTGGGGTGTGTCAACCTATCCTCGGGTTCCTCCTTCACCAAACACTGGTGAACCCAGGAGTCTTCATAGATAGTAGCGCTTTCAGGAGAATCTGGAGTATCGCAGGATGGGCTGGATGGCACTTTGGCCAAAAAACTAATAGGAGGTAAAGTTTGAGGTACGCTCTGTCTTATTGAATCTAGTTGAGGCTCTATCCTCGATACCCTGGGTTCTAGCCTTTCTTGTGTGAGCTTGAACTTTAGTTTGGACGCCACTAATTCTGGAACAGTAGAGCGACGATCGAAGATCTTACCCTTAATTCCTGCATTATTATTGTTTGTATCATTTTTGTGTACTTTAGATTTTTTTGATTTTTTGTTGACTGTATTTATTTTTGGCGTGGGTTTTGTAGTTTTCTTTCGGGGGCGATACTTGTAATCTGGATATTCTTTCTGATGTAATTGACGGAGTCGCTCTGCTTCCTCTATAAACGGCTGACGTTCTTCATCGTTGAGCAACTTCCAACGCCTGCCTAATTTCTTTGAGATTTCTGCGTTATGCATATCTGGAGATACTTCACAGATTTTTCTGCGCTCGATCTGAGACCACACCATGAACGCATTCATGGGTCTCTTGATGTGATTTGGATTATTCTTCTTCGTCTGTAACAAAGAAACACGGATTATTATGCAGTGAACAACTTTTAACTTAAATTAATTATAATAGATACCATTGCAGAATATATTTTTTTTAATTATAGAATGAAAATTAATTAATTAATTAAAATAAGTAATAGAAAGCTCAGACAAACTAATGAAGATCATTAAATATCCTACATAATTATTGAACTAATTAGCCGTTGCTATTTATTTAACACATATTTGATATTGTGAAAAGAATCTAAAATATGTCAAGCCATTCCTCCAACAAACTTGGGAAATTTTTAATAGTTTTTCATCTTTAGATGTTAAACTATATCTAAGCTAGAACTCAAGAATAATGAGCGGTAAGTCGATCATGATTATGCGCCATTAAAAGAGCTTATAATAGTACCTCTTATCTGCGGAGAAAGGCCAAATCTACACGATACCTTCTAAAAAAGGCTGGTGTCCTTTCACAATCAATTCATAAATCTGCGCAAATTCGGAAATACAAAAAACATCTTCGTATTTCCTCTTATGATGAAATCAAATAGGCGCTGTTTTTTGTTAAATTCGTTAGCATATATTGGAAAAACTCGATTAGGAATTTAAAAACCGATTAATAAGTATTAGCACAATTTTTATAATCGAAGAATTTCAATATGCATTATATTAATTATATAAATAATAACACTAAACGATCTTTAAAAAGAATAGATAATAGTAGGTTACTTATGTAAAAATAGTTATTAGTAAAATTAATAATCCTTAATTAATATTTTTATATTTATTTAAATTTGTTTATTTATACGATTCAATTTTGCCAACATGTCCAATTGACAAGATACTTACTAATATATTTATAGGGGGAGAGAACAACTGTATTTACAATGTAAAATACAAATTTATATTTGAAGTAATTAACTTCGAAGGTCGTCGAAGTGTACGTCTTTAGCAGGGCATCAACATTACCGGCCAAACTAGTTCCAAGTATTTGAGTAAGACTAAATTACGGTTTAATCTCTAGATAGTCTAAACCTAGATGTCAACAAAAAATTTTGAGCTGAAGGAAACAAATAAATAAATAAAAATAAAAACGAAATAAGCATTTTAGGAAACGATCCTACTTGATTTAAAAGTAATTTGAAATACTTTTATTTCTAAGGCAAAAATATTTTCTGTTTAGGTAATGTGCCTTTTCCGTATAAAATAGATATTAATTAGCAAAAATTTAATTAGATACGCTATTTTAAGTCTATATTTTAAATAGAATTTTACCTAAGGAAGCGACGCTACTGGTCCATGAATTGCAGAGCACTGAAGTTTGTATTGTTTTCGGATATTACCAAATTTCCGTTCATGCGGTTTGTGTTTAAATACAATATGTTCTTGATTTTTTCTCTTTGGCATCTTAAAAAAGGACTCTTTGCGGAATTCAGCAAGAAGTCTCAAAGACAGCTAGTCCGAAAGTAAACACATGTAAACAATTAAGTAAACAAGTAAACAATTAAGTATGTATATTAAACTTCATAAATAATCAAAAAAGACATTCATTACTTGAAAGGTACCTACATTTGCTTATCACATCTTTTGTGCGCTCACGCACATTAGTCGCAAGAAATGCTCCCGCAAGGTAGTCCTACCAAATACTGATAAGGATAAAGACCGAAATATAACACGTGCCTAGATTGAGGAGGCGGGAAATTAGAATTTTAATTGATAAATATTTTTATGCGATAAATGATTTTTTTTATTATAATTTAATTTTGCATATAATAACAATTTCTATACAAAAAATGATAACGTTCTCTGTATTATTTGAGTAACGTGAATATTTTAGTAATATTCGAGTAATAATGAGAACTGTTATGAACGCGCATTTTAGTGCATTCTTGTTAGCGATTTCCTCCTCCATACTTGTTATTTCAGGATTAGATATAACTCAACCAGATAAATAAATATAACATATTTCCAATTTCTCCAAAAATTATTAAGGAAACAGTGTAAAATAATATATTTTGAGTTTTTTTAAGATTTATATTGTTCACATCACTCAGTATGGCTCGAAAATGAAATGAATTTCAAGAAAAAGATTATTACTCATAGCAATATACATATTTCAGAAGTTCTAGTTTTAAATAATTAGTTATAGATAAGTACTGCTGAAAATCTCTGTATATCTCAGAACTGTCTTTTCAATTAAGATAAGAGGAGCTCACTTTCTAAGTCCGTTATTGATAAAAAGCGAACGAAAAAATAGATCAGATTACTCACATCAAACATTTTTGGGGTAAAATTAAACCAGCCTAACTTATTAGGTAACTGTGGGTACACATGTTGCAAGTGACCCATATTTGAAAGCACAACGTCAAGAGCGCCGCAGGACGCCGCCGGACGAACCAGTGTTCCAAGAAGGGCTGTTGGCGCCGGCCACCAGACGCGTACCCGTATACGACCGACTTCAACCACAAGGCACTCTCCAACTACTCTCCAACGAACATTCACCCTGTTAACACGTCTTTTTATACACAAGTTTTCTGTACACCAGTTTTCAATAAAATTCTTTATTAGTACCGTTGAGAGAGCGTTTATTTCTTGCTGTACAGCGAAAGCAACCCTCAGTAACATTTAAATTTCATATCGGAAACCTCTTGGAAGGTTCCTTAAACATGGTACTAGGTTACACATAATTCATTTAATGAGTTGAAAACATTACTTTAATTGCTTTCTGAATAAAAAGTATTGTGCACTTAAAATAAATTTGGGATGTCATTTTAAACAATATTGTTGGAATTATAATTCTGCAATAGTAATATACCATTCGAACAGTTAGAAAGTATCCAGAAAAGAGAACTTGCAGCGATACCAAATTCACAAAAAAGCTATTTGCTTTTTCAATTTCAATGTCCATTTAATATTTTTTTTTTATTTTTGTCAGTGAAATACAAAGCAACAGCTTCGAAAGTTTATTCAATAAGAATTTATTCGGAGGTAGGTTTATCATTGGACAGTAATGTTGAGCTTTTAACATTTACATATACTTCTCACAAACAAAGAGCTTTTTTATTTCATAAAAAAATATATTGCAGGTTTCCAAATATTACCAGCTTATGGTCATTTATACTTAGTAAGTATATTCTGTAAAACTTTCTAAATGATGTTTCATTAATAAATATCTAAATATTAGAACTTAATTGGCACAAGTAAATATACAGGGTGATTCAGAACTTATCCAAAAAAAAATTCTGGATGTACAGGGGACCCTTACAAATACAATTTTGTAAAGAAAAAATCAAAAAGGTCAGTTCGAAATTGATTTAAAAATACACTTCTGCACGGCACTGGAAACTGGTCCACTGTAAAACCTGACCTCGCACAATGCGACCGGTATGGCGGCGTGAGAAAAACGGACAAAAACTTTCGCAAGGAAAGAAATATGTAAATAGAATTTTATCGCACCTATTTTATATCGGCAAATTCAAATGCCTTTATTAATTATTAATAAAATTAATTTGCGTTTTTAAATAATAAAATCATTTGACATACCCCATGCTGCAACAGCAATTGTTCAAAATTTTATCCACTCACGTGTAAACACATTTGGGTCCGTCTTACTCACTTTCTACGAACTAACACAAATGAAGTCTTGTTTCACCATAACACAAACGCTTCAACTCCGAGTACACATAAACCATTTTTGACACTAACTACCCATTTGACACCAACTACTAAAAACGTATTATAAAAACCACAGATAACAGGTAAATATCGCAACGACGATTGCAAAATCCGAATTCAGTATTCGGAGTCGATGAGGCCACGTGGCGAATGATGCTAGAGACTACAGTTGTCCAGCTATGTAGTGGTTTAATGTGCTATAACTTCAATAATTTTTTTCTCAGAAACTGTAAGGATTTTACAAAATTTTTTTTACAATATTGACTCCATTTCTCATGCCGCATCTATTCCCAATTTTTTTTGGATAAGTTGTGAATCACCCTGTAAATTAGGGACATGACACCATTTCTTCATAAAAACTGCGTGTCTTCCAAATTCATTCAGAAACAAGCGAAAAAGTTTGTGATGTCAATTAATTTATATAATTAAGAATTTAGATAAATATGCAGGACACGATCTATAACAAAAATCAAAATTGTAAAATCGAGAGGAAGAGGCAAAAATATGGAAACTCATCGAGAATGTTGTGTGAGACAAATACTGATCAGTTCTGCGTGTCCACCATGACAGTGGCGCCAACGTGATCAGAATAACTCGGTTTATTAGGTTACTTAAGGCATATGTTTCATGAGATCAAATATTCAACGGGTAATGCATTAAGTGACCAGGATGCTTTATTTGTGATGCCTCATTGCAATAATTTATACTATGATTTTTTCCATCGTGTTGGCAAAAAATATTTTTGACTAAGTACAACAATAGCTCTTTTGCATTTACTTAAATAGGAGAAGATGAAATAATTGCACCTTATCCTATTCCGTTATGTTGAGAACTCCATCCAACAAGGATAGACAATAAAATTCTATGAACATTAAAGACAAAAAGTTACACATCGTTTGTAATATTCTTAACTGCCTGCAGGTATTTCCCATTTACCTGTTTATTTTCACGAAGTCTGGATAGTTATAAACTGAATATATTTAAATGGAAAATCACTTGTAGAAAATTGATTTTTCAAGCTGCGCTATTGTGGTGACGAAGGTATGTATTGTAAAATAAATTCATAAAACTGAATCTGTTGAGGTCTTGACATTCAATGTAAAATTTGTTACAGTTGTATGTCGGGGGACATGAATAATTGAAATTAAATTTCAGACTTGCGATTGAAAGAATTTTAATATGATCAACACCTGACCAATGAAATCACTGAACCTCTTCCGTTCTCTTTTAACTACCCAGGGATATAAATAAAATCCATGACAAGTCAATTTATAGTTATCAAAATGGCTATAGAACCTTCAAAAATGATTACGGCCACGTGACCAGTAATTGTGTTTGGTACAGTAATTTCCTTCGTGTTGGCAATTTCAGTAAACTTAAAAATTATTAAAACAATAAGATCTAGGTTACTAAACGCAACATTCTTTTCTCCGGCTGGTGATTGGTGCAATTTTTCACGAGATTTTATTCAACCAATCAGCTATCGTATTATCTCGAATGTAGACGATTTTTCATTGTTCATTTGATGACATTAACATTTAGGGATTTTTAGTTATAGTAGTTATAATCATTTATGAAGACACTGTATAATTGATTATAATCAGTTTCCGCAAATAAAACCTAAATTTTTTACGAAGGACCAATCGGGCCAGACATTGCTAAGAATTGCAGGGTATCAGATAGGCATCAGTAGATATCATCAGGCGTTGCGCGGGCATTATAAGAAAGGGAATTACTGAGGTATTAAGGACATTTAGGCGTTTAGGCAATTAGTATGTATAGTGCACTTGCGTTGATAAAGATTACACCCATATTCTTGGACCATTCTCGTCTTCTCTTGGTATCTGCAAATTTGATATAACATGTGCATTCCATTTTGCTCCAATTGCAATTAAATCTCTTTTATGAAAACCTCTTCATACTATGTGTTTTGTGATATTTAATATTCTACACTGATCAACTATTAGGTATTTTAAGAATTTCACTATTATTATTTAGATCAAATTTGTTTATTTAGGCAGTTAAAAATGTTCCAAAAAATTTATACAGCGTGTTTTCAAGAGAAGTAGCACAAACGGTACCGGTGAATCTACAACTCGTTTTGCTTTATAGTTAGTTTATTAACAAAAAAATTAAATTCATTATCATTTGCAATACAACTCGCGTGATTATAATTAAGAAATATTTAAGTAGGCGGTTCTCATTATAATTTGGATGCCATTTTTCTTGCTGCAGCACAATTTTTCCGACATTAAAAAAATACTTACAGCATGTCAACATATTCATCATTAGTAAAATTATTTGCCATAATTCTTCCTAAGTTATCGTAAAAAAATAAAATTATTAACTGGTAAATCCAAGGAAGCACTCGAAAAAGTCTTAAATATTTTTTAGTTGCAATCGTGCGAGTTTAAATGCGAATGATAAAGAATTTAATTTTTTTTGTTAATAAACGGTTAGTTTTAAACCAAAAAAGTAATAGGTAAAAGTTTTAAAATAAACCAGGCTATATGATCCGAATTTTTGAATATCCAATTTTTTTCAAACAATAAAGTTGTAGCAAAAAATAATTTAGGGGATGCTTATTTTAACCCCCTCCCCCACTCCAGAAATTTTCGAAAAATTATTGTGAAGTTGCACATACATTAGAACATTATTTGTGTAAAATTTGATTATTATATCTGTTACGTTTTTCAAATTACAGCCGCTATTTCATATTTTTTTGAAAACTGAGGGGCTATATTTCCTAAGTTGTGAACATTTTACTAAGGTCAATTTTATGCAAAATGTGTTATTTTTATCTGTAGATCCACCGGTATCATTTGTGCCACTTCTTTTGAAAAACACCCTGTATAAATGAAATAAGTAGGTACTCTATTTACAAAATTTAATTATTTCCTGTTTTAGATGATTGGGCAAGATTATATATTCTATTTTTTTCAAGAAGCCCAATTTACATTCCGATAATATTAATATTGAAAAATAAATAAACACCCAAAAAATAACAGTAATAAAAACTTATCAGTGATGGTTTACGAACGTAAAAATGGTGGTGTAGCGCTGTTAGTTTTGCAAGTATTTAATAGGAGCTAATTTGAAATGATTTATGCAAGGTTTTATGTAAAGATTGTTATATTCTAAATTATTGCTAAGGCTGTTGTAAATTTATTTTGTTATACTGATCACATTACATACATACAAAATAATCAAAATCTATATAAATGATTTGGAAATGTTCCTTCATACGCTGAAAAAGGCGATTATATGCAATCAAAGATATATGTACTTATTATACCTACCTAGGTATTTAAGTCTACCATAATCTTGAATTAAGTAAATCGTTCTTCAGCCAGTCATTTATAGTGAATACTTAGTTCAAAATTATAA
This sequence comes from Anoplophora glabripennis, assembly GCF_000390285.2. NCBI lineage: Eukaryota > Metazoa > Arthropoda > Insecta > Coleoptera > Cerambycidae > Anoplophora > Anoplophora glabripennis. The sequence goes on from NW_019416795.1 coordinate 65,177, forward strand.
TACACATGCTTGTGCATAGGCAAATAAACGATTTAATCAATTTATGTATTACTTCCATTGCTTCACTTAAATAAATAAATAAATAAATAAATAAATAAATAAATAAATAAATACAGTTTCCAGTCTGAATTTTATTTAATTCAAGATTATAACATGATTAAACAGATATACCAAATAAATGTATCCTTGATTCCAAACGATCGCTTTTTTTGTGTATGCTTTCAATCATTTATATCATGCTTTTATATTTAGAAACATATCTTGCAAACGGCTAACTAATTGTTATTTTTACAAATAAATATTTTTTAATAAAATAAAATATTTATACGTCGCTATGTTCAAAATCTTTTTTGTTTATCAACTTTGTTTATCAATTAACCAGAAGCAACAAATTTCGAATACTCACATTTTTATGTTATTTTGTACCAGTTAAAATAACGCTAATGAGCTGCCTACAGATTACAGCAATACCCAACTTAGCACCCCATTCACACGGTACGATACGGCATGATAATTTATTCCTACGGTAGCTTTGTCGAATATACGGGCGTGAACTGTGCAGCCAAAATATTTAGCAGCCAGTTTGTTTTCGCGTGAAGTTAGCAGCCTTTCTTTTTCATTCCATTTCACCTGGTGACGTACATATAAATATTATTTAGCTGCCTCACTTGCGCCTCTTCCTTCGACAGACAAAACAAATTAGTAAATTAGCAAATCTAAATCGAATATTTCCCTTAGTTCCAATTTTTCTACGGGTTTGTTGTTGTATGAAAATTGACATGAATATTTGAAATAAAATAATCATAAAAGGCACCAATTAGAATAGAAAATAAATAATGTATTCCCCAATAAAATTACTTCTTTTTAACTGTATCTTATAAGCGTAGTTAGAGGCATTTTAGGGGCACTACAAGGCAGTAATGGGAATTGCTACTGTTGATATGCATTACTAAGAAATTAAGGGTACTCGACGTAAAATTCGCATTAGTGTACAAAAGTTTTGCCAGCGCCAGTGGTTTGCTCCTCGTTTTTTTTTAATTGAAATAAATGCAAAGAAAGTTTAATTTTGTTCGAAAATTTTTCCGCTGCTATCACTACATTTCGTATGAACCGAAGTTGACTGAATCAGTATTACCAGAATGTGAAATCCGATAAGTAGGCAGAAGCATTTTCAATAACTGCCTTTAATTTTTGCCCCACAAATTAAAATGATCAACAAGGAAAATTAAGGTCGTCTGGTTTCCTTAAATAAAATAAAATATAAGGCTTTGTCAATACCATAGACTTTAAACTGATGATATCGTTACCACTTCCTGCAAGGAAATGCGTACTTGTTTCAAATTTGCAAATTGATAAAACATTTGCTCAGGGTATTGCACAGAATCAATGAAAGACAACTAATTAAATTGACACTAACAGCAGTAATAATAATAGCAATGTCTAAGGTGTGGGTATGATTCTATAGCTATAACATTCACGCCTATATTTCTTAAAAGGTAATGGATTTATAGACTTGATTTCCGTTGGAGCAACATAACCCATAGGTACATTGTACCATTTAAAAAAAAAAATGATATAGTCAATAATCTAACATAGATGCACAGTATTTTCCAGTTTTAAAATTTGAAATTATGGAAGCTTAAAAACTGAATGTAATGAAATATTCGAGAAACTCCTCCAACGTTCGATGTATGTATAAGGTAATATATAACGTTTAACATGAAGATAGGGACAACACTTAAAGACATATTTAAAAGATTAAATGACGTTCTCTCAAAACTCAATATGCAATGTTGTTTAGTTTTCGAGATATAAGTTATCACTTTTTTCATGTTTTTCAAATATCTTTGACATTTATTAATTTTTTGTGCACATATTACACATAGGTATTCAGAGATCTAAAAGGCATATTTTGCATTTGGTTTGAACAAAAAATTCTTGTTTTAAACCAATGGTGTAGTCAAGTCTCTACATTCCAAAATTTTTTTAACGTGCGCCAATGGATATTTATTATATATAGTATTTTATAGCCATTTATTCTCATGCCATAAAGATACTTTTTCGCTTTATGTTCTGATGTAAGAGAGATAAAATCGTGTGATTGAGCATAACTACAATCCTTTGTTATCTCTCATTTAGTTTCACATTTAAAATTGTTAAATTGAACTTAGATATGATGGTTGGTTAGTTCATTATTGGCGATGAGACAAAACACACGTATTTTGCTTAATGCGAAAAATTTTTATAAAAGTTTAAAAAAGTCAGTGGCGCACATTTTTTTGTCAAAAATATTAGTTAGTCCACAGGGACGCCACTGGACTTAATAATTTTAATCTATTTCGGGTTAAATTAGCCTCTTTCTACCATAAATAACACTGCGAAATTTCAACAAAATCGGCTGGAGGATTATTAAGATTCACTCAAAGAATCGCCCCTTAACGTTTGGCCACGTACTTAAATAACACCCTATATACCTTCAAGCTTCAAATTATTTCACACTCGAAATAAAATAGGTAGGTCGCAATAAACTAGGTCCCTAACGGTATCAGTTAAAATAAATTTGAACAAGTAATTGAAAACTGCACAAAACCTCAACTAGATCTCATAATTTGCCCTCCACTTATTATCAGACTAGTAATCTACATAATACGAAATCTGAAGTATAAAGTATCTAATAACTACACTTAGTGCTTCGCTACAAGAACTGGTTTCAAAATAAATCAAATGTGTCTGGGCCTCGGAGAAACAACGGCACGACTGACCAACCAACGGAGATAAGGTAGATCGCAGCAGGTCATACGGTTCATGGACTACTAGATGATGGTAAAAATCGCATTTTTATTCTGCGCAAGCACCAAGTTTATATCTGACTGGATGTGGTTCTGTCTCTACTATTCGTAAATAATAACTCTGTACTCTGTATTATGTGGAAAATACTGACGATCTTTACTGCGCACACATATCGTTTGAATTATCGAAACGAAACGAGCCTACAAACTGGTTTAATATTTCACTTGACACGACAGAGAAACGTTATTCACTCAGCGTCTAGTACTGGGATCTAGAAGTGGGAATGATACTAACAATAAGTTACGGCTGGTTTCTCACAGAAGACGAATATTTATTTTGAAAAAAAAATTAAATTTTCCCTTCCCTTTATGGTAAACTAGGAACAAGATAAATACATTACGAAAGTAACATTTAGTGGATATAATTAAAAAATGAAACCTCATTTTACCCTATTGAACGCTACGTTATGTTTATAGTCGAAAAACACCTCTTAAAATTCGTCAAGGATTTCACCATTTCATTTTTGTCCTTATTTCAGGAATATCGTGTATATGAAGAGACTAAAGTAGTCTCGAGGAATACACCATGTTCCACTTTTCATGAAACCACCCTTATCTGTTTTATTTCAAATTGAAAAGTTTTCACATTTTAACTAAGTAATTACTTACCTAAAGAGTACGTATATTACTCTTTGCTTGCACGCATCTCTTTCAATTTATACATCTGTCAATAACGCTGCGCAATTTAAAAAAATCACTTTCACATAGAAGTACAGCTGAAAGAATAATAGGTAACTAAAAATCCTCGACATCTTTTAAAGTTATCTACTCCTTACTTTCAGTTACATATTTGGGATGGCGGCTACTTTTGGCTGAGACTTTCTATGTCTACTCTTATGTTGCGGATTGCATATTTATCTATATCTAATGTCATAAGCGATTTGTCAGCAAAGGTTAGTTTAAAATTCACCTATATTTCGAAAAGAATTCTCAAATTTTCAAAACGCCTCATACAAGGTGCAGTTTCCTTCTACTGGAACCTTAGAAAACTTCCGGAATTCCCCATGCATAGCTATGATTGCCGTCAAAATGCCCTTAGCATGCGATTTAGTGATACATCGCTCCCGACCACGGAGAAAATTTTCACACATATTTTGAATATTTGCCGCCATATCTTCACGGAGCCATGATTATCAATAAAAGTCATCAACGATACCAGACTACGTTAAGCACATATGCCATTCATCACTGAAATGCTAACAACGCAGGATGGAACAAAAATCTTCACCCATGTTTCAAATCTCGGCGAAAAGTCCAAAAAAATTACAAAAATCTAGCTCCATGACGGATTTCGCCTTACAATTACCAAAGATCAGCATCTCAATTCTTTGAAGACGCAATCCAAAGAGGGACTTAATTAAAATATCCTCACAACAGAACCCCCTGCGGAGCCAGCGTTCAAAGTGATCGAAGGTTAGCCCGATCATGCGGTTCAATAACCAGTGTCGTATCCTGATCAGTATTTCGTTTAAAATGTTAAAACGTTTTAGTTTAAAATAACTGAGATATGGCTCCATGAAATGTGAAACAGTGTACATATACGTATTTTTTGGTGGTCCGAAATAATTAAAATTATTAACTAATGGCATATTATACACAGGACTACAATGCACCGTTTAATTAAAATGCACTTTAATCCGGGGGGCGTCCCAGAAATAATCGCCAACATTTTAATTACGCATCTGACACATCAAAAGTAGCAAACTTTTGACCACTTAATATTTTTTCAAAATCTCTTAGTTTTTAAGATAATATAATTTTTAACAACTGTATACAGTACAACTGTATACAGTACCACTGTCCAGTGCAGTACATATGTACATATATAGTCAAATAATAGACAGGGTGTCCCAGAAATAAGTGCCAAAGTTTTAAATATGTATTGTACTCATCAAAAGCAACAACTTATGCGTAATACATTTTTTTGAAAACTAACATTTTTGTAAGATATTTTATACAGATTAAAATAACGACAATGAGCTACCTATGGATTAAAGAAATATGTAACATCTAAATATCAATTATAGTTGAAAGGATAATTCCCTTTTAGATTAAAAGACATTGTCAACGAAATAACAAAATACATATTCTGATCCTATTTTTAATTTTTTAGTCTCCATTTATTTCGTGTTTTTTCTTATCTTGGCTTTAGAAATCATCCAAATCGAACATATAACTATGGATTCTTAAAGTATTCTCAAAATAATAAATTCTGGTGGCATATGTAAAGATACTGAGAAATTGCCTGGGTTGTTTTTATCTCGTCTCATTTTCTCTAAGACAGATTAAGAACAAAATTCATTTTGTAACAACACTAAATATCTAACCTTGTCTAGTCTGTTGAAAATGATGTGCTAACTTTATATACGCTAAAAATAAATAAAATGAAGCACAAACATGCAAAGTCAATAAATAAAATAAAACAGTGCTTTATGCCAAAAAATATTCGCATACGTTACTTAGATACTACATTGTTTTGTTTAATCCATGGTAGCTCGGTTAACGTTATTTTAATCTGTATAAAACATCTTACAAAAATTTGAGCTTTCGAAAAAGTTGTTGCTTTTGATGAGTAAAATAGACAATTAAAACTTAGGCAATTATTCCTGGGACACCCTGTCTACTAGTTTGCTATATACGCACAGCTTTACTGTACTGGACAGCTGTACTACAGCCTAGATCTAGGCTGTGGCTGTACTGTATACAGCTGTCAGATTACATTGGCAATAATTTGAATTTCCTTAGTAATTGTACCTTTGTTTTTGTTGGAGTAAATCAAAGTAAATATAATATCTCGGATATTAAAAGTGACATTTCACTTCCTGATTTTAAGTACTAAAACAATATTTTTTATCCAATAGGTACAGAAATATCAAAACTAGATATATTGTCAAATTATCTGGGCAACCATTTGAGTCGTGTTAATAACTTATGAGATGAATCATATGTAGAACCCTCGGTAGAACCTTCATGTTTTGTTTGTTTTTATTACAGGGTCTAAAAGCAACATTATAAACTTAATAAAATTAGGGATCAAAGTTGAAATTCTTCTTCTTATTACATAAAAAATACAACAAATTTCAAATGCTATAAATAAAAATGACGGCTGCCAAGTGTCTGTTATAATTATATGTAATAAATATATAAAAGACACCGAGAAGGTTAAATATAAAATGTTAATTATGATTTGTGGCTGTTCCTTATCTATGTTTCGATTAGCATAAATGATAACTTTAATTGCTAAAAAAAATTGTTACTGCAAACGATAGTGCACACCCAGTGTAGTAAAAACAATTTTAGATCCAACTAGTAAGAATTTACCCAATTCCAGCATTTATTTTTATGACTGTTCTACAGTTACAATAATTATCTACGCTTGGCGAAGTTTTCTTGCAAATTATGTAAATAGAGACTTTCACTACAAAGTTAAACTAAAACAAACCTGAATTACAGTGTTTGTAAAATTAAGTGACAATTAATAATCATATTTGTAAGAGACATCCAGATACATATTTTATGTCTCTTGTTTTGAATTCTTGATTGTAATGCATTTTGTGAGTGATTTATATAATATTCAATATTTATTCTTAAGAGTGAATCAGGAATATGCTAATCTTTTATAAACGCATTTTGTTTTGGTAATTAAATGCCCTTTCGTTAACGTAGCGTTCCTCAATTCATTATCATTATTTATTTATATTTTGCCCACTAATAACTTGATAACAAAAAAAAAAAATATCGAACCCTTTTTGGCGTCAAAATGTAGCTACTAACCGCCGTTATTTTTTTAATTTTTGATGTAGAAATTACCTTATTATTTCCATGTATATATAGTATTCTCAAACATCTGCACGCGTTAGACGGAAACTGGACTATTATTGTTACTAATCTCATCATTTAAAGCAAAATAAAGCACCACCCGCCGAAAATAAAAATATAGCAACACGTAATAGTTTGGAAAAACTTTAAAACGATTTTATAAAACATTTCATATCAATCAGATAAGTATATTTATTTATGATCGTTTTTAAAAACAAAAATAATTATTTTAAAACATAAAATATTTTAATTTACAACTTCTCTTCCGATAACAAAAAAATAATAAATGGGACTACTTTTCGTTGATTCAAAAAAAGTTTAATTCGTTTTTTTTATATCTATATAAAAACAATAAATGGGACTTCTCTGTCTTGGACTAAAACTAAATCAGACTTCTCTTAAGTAAACGCATGTGTGCGTGAAGAGTGATATATCATCAAATTATTTTAGGTCGAATTTTTAAATGCGGGTCTTATTACCTCCTAGGCCTTATTTGCCTCAGGTATCTTACCAAGTTTAAGCTTGACTCCGCAATTATTTCTCATGCAAGATATTTTTTCTAAAAAAAATCCTTACTATTGCCTACATTTTGAACATTGCTTAAACTAAAAAAAGTATGTTGTACTACCTGCAGTTATACCTATTTTATAAAAAGAATCTAGATAAACCATCATAATTTAACGTTACCTATCTATTTTAAAATAAAATAAATGCCTTTAACTAGAATGGAAAATTACAATTCTTGTAAAATCTTTTATAATGCATAGGTACCATAGTAATAAATAAATTAGGCAATCGCATTCACTTGATGCCAAGGTCCTATTTTGTCAGTTCCGGAAATAGCAAAGGAAAAATAAAAGCGGTAATTACTGATTACGAATTACTGAAGCATTGCAAAAGTAGAAATGAGAACGGTACGTGATTTTAGTGCAATATGGAGTTGATAAAATGCGGTTTTATCTGTCGCAACTCGATTAGCTCGTTTTTATCACAGTTATGATAAGATTTCTTATCAATTTGACCTAGAGGTGTAACTGGAAAACATTACAATAATAATTTAATTTGTTTCCAACAGGTTTTCAAGAATATTCATAATAGAAGATGGGACAAACAGTTTAGATTAAATTGGGTAAATTTAAGAGTTTAAATTATCAATTATTTTAGGTGTACCTACCACTGACATTTATTTTTAGATTTTTTTCACTGTTCTCAGTTCTTTCATCCAAATTTCTTTTGAGGTTGTTTGGGTGTAACATTAAATATTAGCGAAATGTCGCTAAACTGCTCAAGAATTATTTGAAATACCACTAATTCTTCATTTTCAAGTAAAACTTTTATTGGTCTTGATCTCGGTCTTGATACATTTCTTTCATACCTTTCCAAACGAATTGCTTTGAAATTATCAAAATCATCATATCTGATAACTAAACTTCAGCAAATTTAGCCATAACAAAATTCTACCTGTCTTTAATTACTTTATTTTCCTTATCATTGTTATCATGTTATCTGACATTGTATAAACTCAAGGAAATATATATGTATTTTTAAAATTTCAGACATGTTGTCTGCGAGTGAAATCATGACCTTAATGTTGACATTAAGGAAGTAATTAGATTATCCCTATTAAACTTCACTGTTAGAGTTCAAGTAAATTATAACTAATTATATTTTCGCAATACAGCAGTGACAGAAAGAGCTGATAACATTATAAATAAATATGACAGATAAACTGCAAGAAAATTGTACAACTGTACAATTTTCTTTTTACATACCTGTACTTAATTTTCTTCCGTGGGGCTATTTAAAAGCGTTTTCAAACATTTCATTTCTCTATTCGTTTCCACGACTATTGCATAAAATTTCAAAATGGTAAATAAATTGTACGGCAGCATTGATGATTGCGATCAGCTGGTTATAAAGGTGCATGGCTTGTCAAGGTCTAGCTGAGTCACATTGAATAATTTATCTATCTGACAGTAGTTTTAACAGCCAGGTATAAAAATGTTAGCAATAATACTCGTAATTAAGCTCAGCACGGAACTGCTTGATTAACCTTGACTAGTATCAATCTTGCTTTATCCTCACACTTTAATTCCTAATAGTGAAGGAAAGCGTAAAAAAGATGTGGTTTAAAATAACCATTTTTATTGAGTTTGCACATTTGGAAAATGCTTTATAAATTGCTTAGTAATTATCATGTACATTAATAATTATCATGTACCAATAACTGACGACAAACGCATTGCCGTACGTAAAAATTCATTCTACATTTTTCATTTTTCCTTCCCACTTGTTGACTAGTAATAATTTACTTCATAATTTAGGACACTCGATTCGCAATACATGAGTATGTATTAAGTAGCAAAGCACACGGCAGACAGTAGGTGGCCGACTTATTTTATCGGCGAATGAAAATTGTACATAATGTACATATTAATGAAAATATGCACACGCACTGAGAAATGCGTAAGGCGCTGCAAACGCTTTTATTAAATAAGCGTTTAGCATGATTCAAAGATAAAGTAAGAATACGAAAACAGTTAAAAGTAGTAACTAAGTACCGATAAACAAATATATTTAAAGGTTGTAAAAATACTAACGTAAAATCTAACGAAAATATAAAACAAAATTAAGTAGATATTTTTAGTGAAAATCAATTGAGTGCGAAAATGTACATGAAAATTTAAGGATTATTCTTTCATTATAAATAACGTAACAACAATTATTATGAGGACTGCCTATCAGTAAGAGATTTATAAAGCAACAGTCTCTAGGATGAATAAATTTTAAATGTGAAAATTGAGAAGCTAAATTTTTTTTAACCTATTTACAAATTTTCCAATAGTGTATTAAAATATATGTTCAGAATTCGACCACACTTAGGTATATAACTAGGTATCTACCAAAATATATAAAAAAATATTTTGAAATTTTTATTTATGTCTAACTTATTAGGGACATTAAAATGCGTCGTTAAAATTTGTTTCTATAGATTACATCAAATACCGTTAAATTGTCGGTATAATAAAAAAAATTTACGTCAATCAGCTCCATGAAATCACACATGCGAAAAGTGATAGGTAACCTTCAAGGAGTTTAATACTCCAATCGTCGCACCGGCAAAACCGAATTGAAATAAGCGGAAGAAAAGTTCCCAGAACTGATTTGTTAATAAATCTGCTTTGATATCCCTATTATATTCTCAGACATTGGAATCCTGCCTTGAATTTTAATATCGTTCGTTAAAACTGATTTTTTTCTTGAAAATATATTTACCTCTATATCTAACTGACATCGAGTAGTTTACATTATTTTCTATATTTTCCCACAAAAGCATATAAGTAGTAGACACTACTCGTGTAACACTATAAATAATAAAGTTTGGTAAATACTTATACCTATAATTCCAACGCATTTATAAGTTCTCACTATCATTAATTTAGTTTTAACTAATCTAACAGTAAAAAAACAATTAAATTTAATTATAATTTATAATATTAATATCTGGATAATATATATATATATATATATAGCTACAAATAAAATCTGATATTCATTCTGCAATATGTGATAATAGTTAATAAGGACCGATTTTTATTTAATCCTGGACTCACAAATTTAATTTTTGTAATATGTATATACCTACCTATGTATATAAAATTCAATTTAAGATAAAGTACCTCCTTTAATGATAAGGTAAAGGTACTACTAATATTAAGTATGTATTTAATCCCTAATAACTGTACCTACATGTCCGGTTATTGACCTAAACATTTTTTACACGATTTACAAAAACACATACTTTAAATGCCTACCACTAATAATTAAGATAATGTTTTTGTTCTTATCTTTATTACTCGCTGATAAATATGTCTTATATAGTAGATAAAATATTTTTTGTTTGAAAAGAGGTGGATATTTCATCGACCTCAAAATGTATTTAGGAACGCTTAGCACGTTTTTTCCGGGTGGACCGTTTTCCAAGAACATCGAATGGCAGCCGCGGTAGTTAGTAATAACACTAGTACCTAGTTTTATCTGGTTGTGTAGAAATTAAATTTTCCCACGATAAGATGTGGGTGCTATATCGAATGTAAGTGTTCGTTTTGGAAATAGTCCAAAATGTGAACGCTCTGGGATGTGTCAGTGGTATTATTTATAGCTATTCAAGTATTTATGTGCCGTTCTGACGATTTCTAATTAGTTAGCTTTTCCGATTTCCTTACAAACCTGTGGACACAAAAATTTGAGAACTACTTTATGACATTCTGACACAACACTTCTTTTACCAACACATTTGGAATTCACTTTCGATTTCTCATTTAGACCAATTTTTGGAAATATTTCACCTAAATCAGGTAGGCATCTATTTAATTTTTCTACAAAAAAATTAGGCTTTCATTCGATTTTCCACAGTTTCTAAAATTCGTAAAGATCATTTTTGTTCCTAGCAGATATTCACACAGTGAATGAGTACAATTTTTACGTGTGGAAAGCTCGTTTAATTTTTAAATCAATGTAGGTACCTATTTTATTAAATTTCCATAACTGAAACTTTCAATCGATTTTATACCTAACAAATCAAGTTTAGAATGTAATAAACATATGGTAAGCTCTTAGGCGGATAGATAAGTAAAAACTTTTTCGAAAATCTGATTCGATAAATAGCAATCCATTAATTATTGGCCAGTTTTACGTTCCTTTAAATTTCCTAGCGCATAGAGCTTATATTAGTATATTTTCTTTAGTAGTTATATACTTACCTAAGTAACTTAAAAAATAGGGCGCCTAAAGAAACTAAATTAATTTTCTAATATAACTTTTGTATAAGGGTACGGCAGATTTTTCTAGTTATTTAAAATAGTTGAATGCATTTTCGCATAAAATGAACCATCCATTTCAACGTAGCACCAAATCCTTAAAAATTTGTTCGAGTTCATGGAAAACATCCACCATTTACGGTCACTAATACACAATGCAACAATTTTCGAAACCTACCTGAGTGGCATCAGAGTAGGGTGTGGACGAATTTTTGTCCACTAACTGGGAACCGAAAAGTGGCTGGGTTACACTGCCCGTTGGGGTTTCTGATCTGGATCCGTCCATGTTCTGTTGGGGCACCATATCCGAAAGCGAACAAGTCACAGACACTTCACAAGTCACTGCTCTGTGTAGAAAGTCTGTTTGAAAATCTGACTAAGTCCTCAAGTGACTAGCACTCGACTATACTTAGCATATTTCGCGTATTGACACACGACTACTACGGCGGACTGACAACTTCAACTTGATGTTTTGAGTTTGTATCTTTTCTCAGCTGTTTCCCCCTCTAGGCAGTTAGAGTGGGGTTCGAGCATGCGCGAGGTAAGGCTCACAGCTGACAATGCTGATACTATGATTATACTCGACACTCGAAGCAGCTTTATTAAGAGACAAAATGATGAGAGTTAAGAAACGTTAAATTACGCTGCCCGAATCTGTACAAAACACCAGTCTGTACTTTCTCCAAAAAAATATATAAACGATGTAAACTCTTTTAAACAAATCTTTATCCTAAGGTTTTGCTCACATTTTTAAACAAATTTAAATACCGACTGAAACAAGTGAAACGAATAGGAAGTACGTAAGTAAATAATGAAACTCTCGGCTGTACAACACACTTCCACAGTTACGTCTTCTCCTCTCGCTACTAACTGGTAACTGGTCCAAGTAGATTTTCAAATGGCACGGTGAGCACTGAATTCCCCCACCCTACTTCGATTAGTTCTAAGTTTGATCATTAGGGGCAGCACCGGACGGCATCATTATTCGGATTTCGGCCGCTTACAGTTTTAAGTTCGAAATAATATTAATGCTATTCTGATTCGTATCGTAATGTCAAATATTAATGAATTCCATTCATTACATACTTCGAAATATGTTTGCTAAATTTCAAAGGAAGTTGTTTCCAATATTCCTGACCCGCAATACATTAAAATGTAAAAAACTTTTGAAACTTTTTACCTTTTGAATAAGATAAATCGATACTTTCAATATTAGATTATTATTTAATGTTTACAGTGAGGGAAACATACTTTAGCCATAATTACTTATTGATTAACCCTAACAAAATATCTACATTAAACAGGTTTCAGAAATATTACTCCGAGTATTATGCTGCTGTCATAATAAAAACCCTTTTGCTAATGAAACTTACCTACTAGTGACTAAAAAGTATTTTGTTAATTTTTAATTTATTGCAGCAATTCCATTTTCTTTTCACAGTAACTATAGTACAATACAGGGTGTCACCTAACGAATGTTACATACTTTAATCTAGAACCCAAATGGTGTCGATTTAACTAAACTTGCTTAAACGAAAAACGTCGTTACAGGGTGTTAAAGTTAAAGTCTTTTTTATTTCTTGCGTTCTCCTTAACGCAGAACCCAGTTGAGCAAAAATTGCTAATGCTTAATTTCTCTTCATGAAGTATGCAGTTATGTTCCTATTAGGTTAAATAATACAGGGCGTTCATTTTACTACAACCGTTTGTGAATATTCTTCTTTAAGTTTTTGTACATTTAACACGCAACTATCAGATATAAGTAGAGAATTTTATTCTACTCAAAAAATGTATACTTACCTATCAAAAGTCGAAATTATGGTCGGTTATGAAAATATTACAAAAAATATATATTAACACATACCCCATATTTTTTGGAAATAACTACGTATCCATAACAACATGACAATTTCGATAAGTCACTGTCAAGTTTGTATTTTGCAAAAGTTTGTTTCTAAATATGCCTCGTCGTAATGAATTTACGAATTATGAAATGGGAGACATGATAGTGGTAGGTTAGAATAAACTAAAAACTCTCGGTTTAATTCACGAAATGGAAGGTACGTTCAAAGAAGGGTACAAGAAGAACAAAACAAGAATAGAAGAAAATCTCGAAATTAGTATTCGCAGTTTGTCAGCAGTCACAGGAGTTGGCTGCAAAACCGTTTCAACTATACTCACACGCAGCAGTTACAATGTTTCCATTTTCACCCTGTACAAAATTTGCTTGAACCGGACCGCTCGCTGAGATTAACATTTTGCGAACGATTTCAACAGTTAGATGACAGGGATCACACTTTTCTCAGGAGAATTGCCTTTATTATGCCAGGAAAATAAGCTGAGAAATGACCATTTCGCGACTATTTGTTTCGGCAAGGTGAATTTATCACTATAGATGCTAAATATTATGCTATATTAACATATTATATTAGTTTCCACAGTGATAAAAAATCGGGGGAAGATTGTTTACAGAGTGGTTAATTGTATAATTTTTACGTAAATTCAAGTTTTTCGCTTATAACTTTTTTCCGTTCATTTTCACGAGAAAACAGTAAGTATTTTTTTTCATCTTCGAAAGACCTACAAAACTAGCCGAGCGTCAAAAAATATTGGATAGATCAAAAGTTATAAACGGAAGGAGTTTGTTTATGAGTTTTGAATTAAACATTTATAAAATGCGTTATTATTACCAGAACGTTTTGGCATCGCATCTTCTCATTCCTTATCACTGCCTAATAACTCACACGAAATTTGGAATCGGTAAGTTGAATAGTTTACAAGTTATGGCCTTATAAACAAATTAACTAATTATTAGTCTGGACGATCCCGATGATCTTCCACAATAGCACTGATTTATTTCATGGTAGATTTGCAACTTGGATTTTTTTTATTTTTTAGCCTTAGTTGCAAAATGAAATATACGACGCACGAGCGCAATATAGTTATATATTATTAGTATTACATATTCGGAAAGCTTATGAAAAGAGCTTTAAATTAAAAAAAAATCGTCAAGATTCGTTGAAAAACAACGGAGTTACAGACTGTCAAAGTTGACGGCCTATTGTTAAACAAATTAGGTTGGTAGCGGCAAAAAAAAAAATACTGTCATAACCGGCAACCCGAGTACTTTCCCAGTTAAAAATATTTTATTTGTGGAAGTATGTTAAGTGCATAACAAATATTGTCAAGTCAGCGGGTAGCTTGATTTGCGGCGAGACGTGACGCGGCGGAAGGGTGGGGGAAGCGAACGACAGCGAGTCCGAAGAAATTGACGATAATATTCATAGTCCTGCCGTTAAATAAGCGAAATTCTCTTGAAAATAATATATTTGGCAGTCTGTAACTCCGTTGTTTTTGAACGAATCTTGATGGTTTTTTTTTAACTTAAAGCTTTTTTCATATGCTTCCCGAATATGTAATAATATATAACTATATCACGCTCGTGCGTCGTATATTTTATATATTTTGCAACTAAGGCTAAAAAATAAAAAAATAATGATAGATTTCAATGTATTATAATGAAATCTACCATGAAATAAATCAGTGCGATTGTGGCAGATCCTCGGGATCGTCCAGAATAATAATTAGTTAATTTGTTTATAAGGCCATAACTTGTAAACTATTCAACTTACTGATTCCAAATTTCGTGTGAGTTATTAGACAGTGATAAGGAACGAGAGAATGCGATGCCAAAACGTTCTGGTAATAATAACGCAGTTTATAAATGTTTAATTCAAAAGTCATACATAAACTTCTTCTGTTTATAACTTTTGACCTAATCAATATTTTTTTACGCTCGAGGGCTAGTTTTGTAGGTCTTTTGAAGACGAAAAAAAGTACTTTACTGGTTTCTCCTGGAAATGAACGGAAAAAAGTTATAAGCGAAGAACGTGAATTTACGTAAAAATTATACAATTAACCACCTCTTAACTTAATCTTAACAATCTTCCCCCCATTTTTATAACTGTGGGAACTAATATGTTATTGTACATAATATTTAGTGTCTATAGTGATAAATTCAGCTTGCCGAAACAAAAAGTCGCGTCCAACTCTGTATTTCCTGGCCTATATAACGAGCGTTCAAATAAAAACGTGGTCGAAGTTAGCTCTGACACATTGGACGTAGGGAGTAGCTTATAGCGACCAACTTAACCTCATTTCTCAACGAGCTGTATAGCAGCTGTCAGTTTCAATAACGTTAATGACTATATAACTTTATTTTAAAGAATAATCGTGATAACAATAACAAACAATTAAAGGAGCTGCGGAAAGTGTCCCCCTCCTTGTTATAACAATAAATTAAAGCAGCTGCTGAAAGTGTCCCCCTCCTTGTTCCAAGCACTTTTCACACCTGTTCCTCAAAGAATTAAAGACATTTTCTAAGATGCTCGGGGTATTGTTAATTTCACGAATCTTGTCTATAAGTCGAGCCTGCAGATGGTTTAAATCAGGAATAGGCAGTTCAAAAATAGTGTTTTTAAGGTAAGGCCACAAAAAGAAATCACACGGCGTAATATCACATGACCTCGGTGGAAATTCATGTTCAGCATTGAGACTTATTAGTCGATTTTGGAAAACTTCCCTCAACATATTCATCGTCTCGCCTGCCGTATGTGCCCTTGCGCCATCTTGTTGAAAGTAAAAGTTTGTAATTTCGTTTTCTTCCAGCTGGTTAACAAAAGGAGCGATAATTTCTTCTCTATACCTTTGCGCAGTAAGAGTACCATTAAAAAAAATAGGTCCATAAATCCTCCTTCGATTGAGAGCACACCAAACTCCAATTTTTTGAGCGTGTAGAGGGCCCTCGACAAAAAAGTTATCTGGTTTTTCAGAAGACCACATTCTCATATTCTGTGAGTTTACGTAACCACTTAAATGAAACCAGGCTTCATCAGAAAAAAAGGTGATATTATGAAGTTCACCGTAGTTGTTTAAAAACCATTCACAAAATACAGCCCGTCGCGGAAAATCAACTTCATGAAGTTCTTGCTGACAAGTTAAACGATAGGAGAACAAACGCAAATCTTTTTTTAACACTGTGTGGCAGGTACCGACTGATACTCCCACCATTTGTGATAAAACACGTACAGAAGTTCTTGGCGCATTTTCCATTATTTGTTGGACATTTTCTTTTAATTCTTCAGTCCGCTTTTTAGGTCGGCCGCTTCCTTCTTTTCTTGTTACACTGCCCGTTTCACGAAAAACATTAACACAACGCTGAACTGCACTTTGAAAAATTTTGTACTCAACAACGCCGGGAAATTGATTTTGAAATTCTATGAAACATTCCTCAATAGAATACTTCCATATTCCATCAATCTTGCGTCCATTTCTAAAGTAGGACTCTATGATAAACACTTTTTGTTCTTGAGAAAACACCATTTTAAACGCTTTTTAAAACGAAAATATTCAAATTGATAGCGGCGATATAGCGCTTTGACACATGACGTTTAAGTTCATTTGCTATACGCTACGCCATACGTCCAAATTTTCAGGACCAACATGACCACGTTTTTATTTGAACGCTCGTTACATAGATGAAGCTGTTTTTGCCAGTAGAGGTGTTTTTAATTGGAAAAACTCGTATGGAGCAAATAAAGTCCAAACGCAATAAAAGAGAGTCACTTCCAACACGAATTTTCAGTTAACGTCTGGTGCGGGATTATAGGAAATTTTATATTGGGGCCTATCGCTCTACCTGAAAGGTTGAACGGCCAAAATTATTTAGAATTCCTTCGGCAAGAACTTCCTGGGGCTCTCGAAGAAGTACGCATTAATACTAGACGACAAATTTGGTTTATGCACGATGGTGCTCCTGCTCATTACAGACATTTGGTGAGAGATCATATAAATCAAGCATTTCCATGCCGTTGGATTGGTTTCTGTAGTGACTTTCCTTGGCCTTCTCGCTGTCCGGATTTTTATCCGTTAGACTTTTACTGTCGGAATCATTTGAAAGGAATTGTTTACAATTCAGCGGCATACCTCAGGGTTCAGTTTTAGGGCCCCTATTGTTTATTATATATGCCAGTGATATTCAATATCACGTCAAGAATAAGGTATCTTTCTACGCGGACGATACTAAACTATACGCCAATTCTGATAGTAACCATGGATCCCTCCAACGAGACTTAGTGTCCATTGCGAATTGATGCGATGAATGGCTACTTCCGCTAAATGCAGACAAGTGTGTTGTTCTCCATATCGGCCGTAGAAATCCCAATTGTGTGTATTCCTTACATGGACAAGTGGTAACAACAGAAACTTCTCACAATGACCTAGGTGTCATAATAAACTCCAATTTGTCATGGTCAGATCATGTAAACTTTGTGTGTAAACGTGCTAACTCTAAACTCTATTTACTGCGAAAGTCGTTCACTAATTTATCATTTGATGTGTCGTGTAAACTATACTGCAGTTATGTGAGACCAATTCTTGAGTACGCTGGTTCTGTGTGTTGCCCTGATCTCATTCGAGACCAGCAATCCTTAGAAAGTGTTCAACGCTCTGCGACCAGGCTTTCTTTTGGACGAGTTCGACCTTCCTATGTGGAACGACTTTCCATGGCCCATCTCACAAACTTCCAGCAGCGTCGCCTTCGAGGTGATTTAATTATGACTTTTAAAATTCTTAAATTTAATTTCGGCAACTTGTCTTCAATCTACTCATTGAATTGTGATAATCGCCTCCGTGGTCATGACTTAAAGTTAAAAAAAGAAAATTTTAAATCTAGAGCTAGGCAATACTTCCTGTCCAACAGAATTTTTACAATTTGGAATAATTTACCAGCTTCAATAATTGGTGCACCATCGCTTAATTCATTTAAAAGTAGACTGGATGCTCACCTTTTGTAATAGATATTAGTTTTAAGTTAATTCTTTAATATGTTATGTTTATTATCCCTATTATGCTGTACATATTTTGTTAATTTTGGGTATAATAGGACGTAAGTCCTCTGCCCTAACCTATTTTGTAATAATAATAATAATAATAATAATTAATCTACAGGATCTCCCTGTGGACCAGCCCATACCGATTTGTGGGATAAAAATAGTTAACACCCGGTTTGGGAAGACGGTTCTTGTCGACTTGGGTGAGAACGCAGTATTTTTGCCAAGGAGGTCTTTGCCGGCAATCGAGGCGAATTTGGAACACTTTGTGCCTAGAAAGTACGGATTAGTGTTTAGGGGTCTAGTACAGTGCAATCAGCCGCACCCGGCTATAAACTTTGAGGTTGTGGAGCTGCCACAAGAACATCAACAACCAGGACCTGCATGGAAGAATTAAAAAACTGTAAGTGCCCCCAATATTTTTTATTTGATGTGTCGTGTTTCTAACAGAAAGCGTTTTACATTAGTTGCAATTTTTTTATTTTATATTTAATTGAAAATTATGGAGCCTCTTGTTCAGGAAGCCGATAATTTTGTTGTCAAACTTACGCAGGTTTTAGAACTTGTACGTGAAGGTGGTACACACGGTATTCAAAATTTTACAAANAATAACAATAACAATAACAATAACAATAACAATAACAATAATAATAATAATAATAATAATAATAATAATAACTCTGTAACACCTGATACAGGAGAAGAATTTTGGGACAGAATAAAAGACGCCGTATGACAAGCTAGATGAACGGATAATTCATTTCCTATTCTCAATAGTTTCATAAATCGTTTAAGGAAATGCGTCGAAGAGAATGAGGACACGTAGAACATTTATTATAAATTAGTATACTTTTGTTACTGCCACCTTTCAGTTTTGTGTAGAATAAAATTCTCGACCTATTTCTGATACTTGCGTGTAAATATTTAAACATGCAAAAAAGTTACAAAAGAATATTCACAAAGGGTTATAGTAAAATGAACGCCCTGTATGATTTAACCTATTAGGAACATAATCACTGCACACTTCATGAAGACAAACTAAGTAACAGCAAATTTTGCTCAAGTCGGTTAACTGGGTTCTGAGTTAAAGAGAAAACAAGAAATAAAAAAGAAACTTTAACACCCTGTAACTTTTTTGCGACATTTTTCGATTAAGCAAGTTTAGTTAAATCACATTAATTGGGTTCTAGATTATACCCCCGAAGTATGTAACATTCGTTAGGTGACACCCTGTATTTTACCCTAGCAAACATTTTTATTGCCGCTGCTAGGTTTTCATGCTGGGATGACAAGTTTTATGACGATACCAGCAAATATCTTTTTTTACTTCAAATAATTGTCTTTGAGACATTTGGAAGCGATTGCTATTACTAGGTAAAAATTATTTTGTTGCTACGATTTTACTACCTCATTGAAGGATTTTTTTGGTAAATCACTATCTAGCGCAAAATATCTGCATTAAATAAGAGCCAAGTGAGTTGCCTTCCTACCACAATGATATATGCTTTGCTAAAAAACAGCTCACTTGCAGTACGTACAAAATTTAGCTTGAAATTTTTGTTACCTACTTCAAGTTAATTAATTCATTAACCCCAAGCTAATTCATTTGCAGCCACTGAGTTAAACGGTGTATTGTACAGGATGTCCACAAACTATAAGGGGTGATTTTAAACCAGAAAGTTTATATATTAACCCCAAGCTAATTCATTTGCAGCCACTGAGTTAAACGGTGTATTGTACAGGATGTCCACAAACTATAAGAGGTGATTTTAAACCAGAAAGTTTATATAAACATGATAGAGCAAATTCACAATTTTCGAGATATCGACTTTATATTTCGCTTTTTTAATATCTCTGAAGAGGTTTGATACAGAATGATGAAACAGATTAATAATTTATCTATTTAAAAATAAAAATCAACTGAATTGGGGTAGTGAAAACCCTAGAAATTTTATGCCAGTGGATATTTTGAAAATTCGATCATTACCTATCTTGTGAAGAAAAAAGATGTCCTTCATTTTATTCGAAAAATAAATCTTCGATTTGTCACTTTTTTCTAATTTTCATTAATCTCACAAAATGTAACTTTTCGTTTCTCAAAAAAATGTTCATGGGACTTTTTTGCTAGAAATCCTATTCTAGACACAAATTAATTATCACAAGTTCGAAAAAGTCTGTGGTGTGAAATTTTGCATTTTTATTATAGATAGCAAAAAATTGTGCCAATTTTTTTCTCAGACTTTTCATAATTATATTTTATTTAAAATCATATATTTAAAAAATAATCCTGATTTTTTTTTTTTGTACAACAAGTAGTTCTAAAGTTGTGTTAGATGTAATGAAGTGATTTGTATTGTTAACGAAAATTAGAAAAAGTCTAATAATCCAGAACAGTTATCTGAATTCAGTGGATATTTACTTTTAATTATATAAATTATTACCCTAAGTTGCATCGTTCTGTATCAAATGCCTTCATATATATTTTTGACAAAGTGATTATTTTTATTTCAACACCATGTTTACATAATTTTGACTTAAACTTACTCAAAGAATCGCACCTAATTTTCATCCTGCATTTTTTATAATATACAAGGGACTCTTTTGTTCTGTTTCATTCACATCACTCGGCAAGGGTGGTAGGTAATAAATACACAATATGATTCACTAATCTGCGTTTACTGCATTAGAAAATAAGTGAATATGTACCTATAACGACACTGAAAAGAAAATGAAGTGCGATGGCTTCTCCCATGGGACGGCCAGATTGATAGCGACAAATAAAATAACCGTAAGAATATGAAAATAAAGAGAAAAGCACTTAGTAAGTAAATTCGAGACTGCATATAGTAAGTACTACTTGGCTATATACGAATTTATCACAGTGCATTGGCTGCTGGAGTGGATAGGTACTCCAGTTGAATTAGAGTTTGAACATAAAAAAATTATTACCGTGCCGGTTGCCGACTGCATGCTTTTACTCCAGTCGAATTAGATCATAAAACCTGAAAAATCTGAAAAAATTATTAGTAGACATTTTATTGCACTTTAGGATGCGCAAAGATATATAGAATGATAATATCAAAAAACTAAGTCGAAAGAAGTCACACTAAGTTGGCAAGTTACAAATAAGTGACAAAATTACGTGTTTCTTCACTTTTCTTACTGCTCATGAAAATCTAGACGACCTATCGGAAAATGTTGTAAGCAATTAAATTAGGTACATACTTACAATGTAAGGTACCTAAAGTCATATTTCATCAATTTGTAACTGTAAAATAAAGTCCCAGGGAGTGGAATTTGAGGAAAACTATTGAAAATTTTAAAGAAAATTCCGTATGTCCCAAACTACAATCTGGAGCACTTTTTTGGCCTGGTATGCTTATTCCTGACACGTCGAATATTCACTTAAAATCTTAATGACTTGCAATGGATTCCAAGCGGTGAAACTGAAAGAAAACTATTGGAAATTTCAACAAAATTCCATACCTTCCAAACTACAATCGGGAGTACTTTTCCGCTTGATATGCTAACTGCTAACACGTTAACGAATATCCACTTAAAATATAATCGACTTGCAATATGTTCCAGGGTGTCAAATTAAAGGAAAACTTTCAAAGAAAATTCTCTGTCTCCCAAACTGCAATGCGGACCACTTTTTGGCTTGGTAAGCTAACTCCTGAGACGTTATCGAATATCCATCTAAAATTTGAATGACTTGCAATGGGTTCAATTGAAGGAAAACTATTGGAAATTTCAAAGAAAATTCCGTATCTCCCAAACTACAATCCGGGGCACTTTTTCGCTCGGTATTCCACCTCCTGAGACGTTAAAGAATACCACTTGAAATTTGAATGACTTGCACTGGGTTCCAGGGGCGAAATTGTAGGAAAATTATTAGAAAATTCAACACCTACAATTAATTACACCTCGAAGCACTTTTTCGCTAAGTGTGCTAATTTCTGAGGCATTAGAGAATATCCTTTTAATATTTGAACAACTTGCACCCGGTTCCAGGGGGTGAAATTGAAGGAAAACTGCTGGAGATTTCAAAGAATATTCCGTATCTCCCAAACTACGTCCCGGAACACTTTTTCCTTTAGTCAGATAATTACTGGAATTGCAATATTGATATTGCTATGAGTTCAAGGGGTAAAGTGGAATAAAACTTTAGAAATTTCAAGTAAAATTCAATATCAGATTTCGTTCCAGAGTATTAATAATAATAATAAAATAATAATAATAATAATAATTATTATTATTATTATTATTATTATTATTATTATTATTATTATTATTAT
>NW_019416795.1:88100-111003 GCF_000390285.2 Anoplophora glabripennis
AATAAATAATAATGACTTTTTTTTAAATAATTCATTACTAGCCTATGGCTACTCTACTTAACCTTAATAAGTTTACAAGAAAAATTTGTACATATAAAGTAAACATTGAATAAAATATATAAAAAATATTATTTAAAATCATTAAAAGAAGTGAAGTAGAATAAAATTATTTAAAAAATAAAACAGAATAAAATCCTACAAAACACATGTTAATGAAGACGAAATTATTGTGTGGAAAGTAAATACTTTTTAAATTTTTCCCGAAAGCTATTTACAGCATATATTTAAAAGTGTCATTTAAGTTGTTATATATACTTATAGCATTAAATGAGTAAGATCTCTGAAACAAAGCTGTACGAAATCTTGATAATTGAAGAAGATAGACATGCCTTAGATTAAGATTATGTCTGTCACTACGATAAAAAAGTTTATTCCTTAAATAAATCGGCAAATTGTTTTTGAGTAATTTTTTCACAAAAATAGCCATATGATATTTATACAAATTGCTAATCTTAAGCCAACCGAGTTCATTATATGTTTGAGTAACATGATCATATTTCATCATAACATAAACAAATCTGCAGCAGACATTCAAAACTCTTTGTAATTGTTAGGTATTTGTTAGGTATTTTAGTTAGTTACTTTTAGTTACATGTACTGTTAGGCATGTGCGCAGGTCCATGTATATATATTGTGTGACATGATCACCGCAGAGAGATCGTATGTGCCTTGTATATAAATATGTATTGATATTACAAATATAGTTAAGAGTATTGCAGCGTTAATAAAGAATATTAAATAGTCAGTGTGACAGTGTTTTATTCAAGACAGAACAAACTGGCGACGAAGTAAAAGTGGTGGATAAAAATTCGTGTCGGAGAATTAAAAAGTTAGCCAGTGAATAAAGATCGTGCGGTCGACCACGTGGACAAGATGGCAACTGGTATGGGCCAAGTTCGATTATTCAGTTATAGAACGTGTAACTGGAACATTTACCGGTCTCAATTACAGCAATATTTTATTGCTAACAATATTGCCGCTGAAAAGGCCGATGTGCGACGCGGAATCCTGTTAGCAAATTGCGATGAGGAGTCCTACCAGTTAATCTCTGATTTGTGTGTGCCAAAGAAACCAGAAAACGTGCCTTACGACGATATCGCTTCCAAGCTAGACGAACATTTCAAAGTGATAGAAACATTCTTTGGTGTTCGCGAAAAGTTCTACAGTGCGTATAAAAACTCTTATGAATCGGCAAGTGAGTGGGCAGCCAGAGTGAGAAACCTAGCAGCACCCTGCAAATTCAAAGCTGATGTGCTGGATGAGTTTTTGAGGGACAGATTTATAATAGGCTTTCCAAAAGGTGCAGTTCGTGATAGACTTCACGAAGAAGATGAAACCTTGACATTCGAAAAAGCGGTGTCAATTGCTTGCAAAAAAGAAGCAGGGCAGAAAAACATTCAAGGTAACATTCTAACGGCGAGCAGCTCGGTCGGAAGGATCAAGAGAGAAGCGGATGCCGTATATCGAGTTTCCCATCGACGAGGTCCTGCGCAAGGAAGGAGGTACCAGGATTGTGGCCGTGGAGCGGTAGGCGCATGTGACGGTAGGCGAAATGTTCCACAGGGGGTGGAGCCACCACGGAGCAGAGATGACAGCCAGCGACTAGGCCCTAGATAAATGATACTGTAGATAGGAAACTTGAACAGATTTCGTGGTCATTAACAGCGCTAACTGTTGACACTTTCTCCAACTTCTATTGCTTTCCTTTTTTAGGAGTTGTCGGTAATACAGTGAGTTAAATTACCTGTAGCCGGTAAAAGATGCAAGCGCCATCTAGTTGTACGCTCTACAACTATATACATACCTACTCAATATTTGTTTTAGGTATTCTGCCGCCGCTAAATTTAAAATTACATAACAAATCTCACCCTACACAGATCACTCAGAAATTGATTTTGTAAAATAATTTTCACGTAGATAATTTTTTTTGTCACCATGAGAAAATAAGTACATTTGATAAAAAGCATTAAAATCACTCAAGCATTAAAGACACTTTTAAATGCTCTAATAGTCTTCCTACTTAAAATAAGAAATAATTTTGATACTGTAACTTTTTAAAATGTTTGTTGAAAAAATTTCAAATTTCAGTACATATTTTGAAAAAAAAATNTTGCGATGAGGAGTCCTACCAGTTAATCTCTGATTTGTGTGTGCCAAAGAAACCAGAAAACGTGCCTTACGACGATATCGCTTCCAAGCTAGACGAACATTTCAAAGTGATAGAAACATTCTTTGGTGTTCGCGAAAAGTTCTACAGTGCGTATAAAAACTCTTATGAATCGGCAAGTGAGTGGGCAGCCAGAGTGAGAAACCTAGCAGCACCCTGCAAATTCAAAGCTGATGTGCTGGATGAGTTTTTGAGGGACAGATTTATAATAGGCTTTCCAAAAGGTGCAGTTCGTGATAGACTTCACGAAGAAGATGAAACCTTGACATTCGAAAAAGCGGTGTCAATTGCTTGCAAAAAAGAAGCAGGGCAGAAAAACTTCCAAGGCAACATTCCAACGACGAGCAGTTCGGTTGGAGGGATCAAGAGAGAAGCAGATGCCGTATATCGAGTTTCCCATCGACGAGGTCCTGCGCAAGGAAGTAGGTACCAGGATTGTGGCCGTGGAGCGGTAGGCGCATGTGGCGGTAGGCGAAATGTTCCACAGGGGGTGGAGCCACCACGGAGCAGAGATGACAGCCAGCGACTAGGCCGACGAAGAGGTTATGCAGGCACAGGTGCATCGAGTGCATTCCTGGATTCCACATTCGGTATAAACGAAAAGAAAACTTGTACTGTTTGTGGTAAGAGATCTCATTATTCTCATACTTGTAAATATAAAGATTATATATGCAACATTTGTAATATTAAGGGCCATTTAGCTGTAGTTTGTAAACAAAATAGAGGTAAAAATTTCAAGCATAATTTTTTGGAAGAGCATCCTTCGTTAGATGAACATGTTGATTGTTTATATCATCTAGGAGAAGAAAAGACTCCTATTGAAATTCAGGTCTTTATAGATAATAAGCAATTTACGTTTGAATTAGATACTGGGGCAAGTTTATCAGTAGTTTCTACTAGTTATTGGAGTCAATACTTAAATATGTATGTGTTACAGAGTACGGATAGGACACTAATTAGCTACACAGGGTCGAATATTCATCCATTGGGATACATCACAGTTCTTATAACCTATCGTGGAGTGACCAGGATGATCGATGTGTACGTAATCGATAGGGGTGGACCGCCCTTATTGGGACGGAATTTTTATTACAATTTTGAGTTAAGTATACATTCACTTCAGAACAATGATAAATCAAATAGTAATATTAATTTGCAAAATAAGGCAGGTGTTAGTAACGTCAAACAAGAAAATGTTGACATTATTATTAAAAATTTGGCCAGTCGTTATAAAAATGTTTTTTCTTCTGACTTAGGGATGTTGCGAGGAGGCACCATACATCTGGCTACTGAAGTAAACGTGGTACCAAAATTTTTTAAAGCACGTCCAGTACCGTATGGAATTAAAAACAAAGTCGAAATGGAATTGCAGAGACTGTTAGATGCCAATATCATTCAACCAGTGGACTACAGTGACTGGGGTACTCCGATAGTACCAATTATTAAACGGAATGGCACCATTAGAATATGTGGTGACTATAAGGTAACGATAAATCCAAGTTTAAAGGTTGATCCTTATCCACTACCACGAATAGAAGATTTATTTAGTCAATTGCAAGGGGGGTTGGAATTTACCAAGCTCGATTTATCACAAGCTTATCAGCAAATTTTATTAGATAAAGATTCACGCAAATTAACGGTTATAAGTACTCATAAAGATCTTTTTGAATATACTAGACTTCCTTATGGGTTATCATGTGCACCTTCTAAATTTCAAAAAATCAGTGAACAAATCCTTCAAGGGTTAGAGAAGGTAGTAGTATTTTTAGATGATATACTAATAGCGGGGAGTACTAGGGATGAACATACAGGGTGTTCCTAAATAAGTGTCGCAACGGAAAACTGTAAATTCCTCTTGAAAAAAGAAACAATGTTATCATTGTATAACGTGCAATTTGGTACAAATTTGGTTTTACGTTTATTTGATATACCGGGTGATTCAGTTTGGTATTCGCGGCCCTCTTTCTCTTTTATTTTAACAAATAGCTATAACAAACCCTATATATTTTTAAATCGCCGGTCAAACTCTATCAAATAACATTATTAGATCGTCTCCATGGTAACATATGTCAAAATTGCTATAGTCAACTGTTTTTGTTCAAATAGCACACTATATATTTTTTCTACGTTCAGCTATGTAAGGAAGTCTATAGTTTAATTAGAAATATTGCTAGAAAAAATAGCAAAAAAGATTTAAGCTTTAGCTTCGTAGCTTTATTCTGAAAAAATGATAGCCAGCTGCGGAAACAAGTTACTATCTTTTTTAAAGTAACATATTTTATTATTAATACGATAATAATATAACAATTTAAAACAATACTTATTTCAAATGTTGAAAATGACCTCCATTTGCTTCCAAACACAGAATAGCTCTGTTTATCACTCCCTCTCTACAATCACATTCTATTGTTTCTTCATTTAATCTCCGACATTCTACTCTTATTCTGTTTTTGAGGTTGTCAATATCATTCAAAGGTGATTTTAGGTATGGCTAAAGAAAGAAATCTATAGAAGTGATATCCAGAGATCTAGCAAGCCATTTAACATCTTTATTGAATGTTCTTCATCTCTTGCCCTTCTGGGTTTACAAACTCTTCTTTTCTTTTCTTTTGAAAACTTCCATCTGCCCCCAAATTGCTGGCTAACTTTCCGAATATTTTAGCTGATGGAAGTTGTCTCTGGGGAAAACGATGTTGGTATAAATACCTGCAGCTTTAGCGTTCTTTCGGCACTCTCCATAAATTAAAATCATATCTAATTTTTCTTGGTTGCAGTAAGTATTCATGTTATAGAATTATAGATAGAATAGATAGGTACAAAATGTCAATTATTTTGACAAGGCGTTATTTAGAAATGTCATAATTCAGTTGTTTCCGTAGCTGGCTATCATTTTTCAGAATATAAAACTACTGAAAGTAAGGTTCATAATTTTTGCTGTTTTTCTATCAATATTTCTAATGAAACTATAAACTTCCTTATATAGCTGAACGCAGAAAAATATCTTACAGAATTGATAAAAAATATATAGTATGACATTTGAAAAAACACAGTTGACTATAGCAATTTTGACATATGTTACTATGGAGACGATCTAATAAAGTCATTTGATAGAGTTAGAGCGGCGATTTAAAAATATATAAGGTTTGTTATAGCTATTTGTTAAAATAAAAGAGATACGAGGCCGCGAATATCAAACTGATAATCATCCGGTATATGACCAGACTCTCTTAGGCTCCGACATAAATGCATCAGATATGTCTTTCTTCCATTTTGATCTTAAATTTTTAAATATGTAATCTAAGTGTGTTCGGATCTTTCGATTTATGATAAGCATGCCATTTTTACTCCTAATGTCGCGTATAATGTTTCTATTAAACCACGGAGGATATTTATTTCTTTTACTGTTTAAACAAGAAAGTGGTACAGTCCTATCAAAAATTTCATACAAAATTTTATAAAAGTAGTCGCATGCCTCATCGACATTTTTGCATTCATCAATAGCAGACCAGTCAGTATATAGAAGTTCGTCATATAGTTGTATAAAATTTGCTTTTCTGAAATTGTAACTCTTTGTATCAGAAAATTCAACATTATGTGTTAGGCCAATATTTACATCTCCAGTGGTGGATGATGTATATCTTGCTCTACAATGAAAGACGGTGACTTAGTGACATAACAGGTTAAAGTACTAAATACCAAATCAAGCATGCGTTCGTGAGCATTATAAATGTTGTTAAATTGTTTCAGAGAAAAGAAATTAACTAACTCGGACAAACTGGTAAGCTATAAGTCACTATCATCAACTGAAAATTGAGGAGCATTAAAATCCCCTAACAAAGCGTTATCATAATTATCCCTCAATAAAAGTGTTTAGTTGCTCACTAGATACTCTAGGGGGAATATACACTAAAATAATATACCAATGGTTGAGGCCTTTACCGATTTTAGCAATAATGATGTCTATCATAGGAACCTGAATGAAAAATTCATTGTTATCAATTGGAATATTAGTAATTGTAACCAAATGCTTACAGGCCAAAAGTACACCGCCACCTCGAGATACATTCATTTCCTTAAAATTACGATCATGATGCAAAACAAAAAAATTCTGATTAAATAATTCAGAGTCCAACACTCCCCAAGTCTCCAAGAATGCAAAAACATCGTAAGTATCACCTAAAACCATCGCGCCATTGTATATTTCATGAATTTTAGTGTTTAGGCCTCTAACATTTTGATAATAAATAACTACACAGTTTTCATTTGATTTAGTTGTTACAATTGCCAAATTAGAACGTTCAGACTCAATTGATAAAATTATAGGGCTAATACAAGTCTGTGGATGAATTATTGGTTGCTATATCGATCCTACTGTATCTTTTTTTAATTCGCATAATTTACAGGGCAGTGTCGATCCCAGGCAGAGTGATTAAAATCAATTTGAACAATTTCGTCTCTAAGATTCATGCAGTTAATACATTTAAAGTCTACCTCTGAACAAACCTTACAAGCACATTTAGGACAGACCAACGATTTTTTACAGTAATGAGATGTATGATGATATCCATAGCACTTAAAACACCGCACAATGTTGATAGCATCGAACACAGGGCAGGAGTTATATAATATAAATAAGTGACCGGTATTAATAATACGAGAGTAAAGATCATGATCATTATTATCACTCCCTGCTGGGACTACTAAGAGCAGGTATTTGAAAGAGACAGCGCAAATTGAATTTATATTTTTTATTTGTCATTTTTAGACGTTTGCCTATTTTTACATTCGCCTGTGAACTTTTTAACAAACCATGATAATGGAAAACCAAGAATTAAAGAAACCCAGAGACAAACTCAGAGAGCAAAGTATAATGGAATATACCTTAGCTATAAAACCACGATTGTGATATTCAATAGTAGATATAACTGGTTGCATACTAACAGCCATGTTAGCCGCGAATTAATTAATAGCGGTAAGGTCGAAACTGGTTACGATAAACAAATAATAAATATTCAAACGCGCGACGAGCAGAAATAACCACACACGAGGTAAGTCAACAATACAGACCAAATCTATTAGGAACATCAAAATAAAACCGTAACAAGTTTTCCTTCAATTTCACCCCCTGGAACTCATTGCAAATCATTCAAATTTTATGTGGATATTCTTTAAACCCTCAGGAAGTGGCACACCGAACGAAAAAGTGCTCCTGATTGCAGTTTGGGAGATACGGAATTTTCTTTGAAATTTCCAATAGTTTTCCTTCAATTTAATCTGGAACCCATTACAGTTTTTTAAATCTTAAGAAAGGATATTCTCTAACTTTCAGGGGTTAACATGCCAAGCGAAAAAGTGCTATAAAGATATAGGCAGTGGTGGTTTTACCATAAGAGCTGCGGAGCTGCAGAACACATACAATTTTATGTATTTAATCATATTAAATATCAATAAAATATTTAAAGAATCCAAATGTAGGCACTCGCACTAAAATAAATCTAGGAGCTTATATTATTATTTATTACGACGCGAGCTACGCTCCTTAATATATGCAACCTCATATACAAAATGTGTGCACAGCGAACAGTTAGATGCGTCCTTTGTTTTTATTGGCTAATCAGGCTCGTGACGTCGTGACTCACATTACTTTTATATGGGCTTCTGCGGCTGCAACAACGACAGCCACTGCTGCAGTAAATGCAGTAATATTTCGTACGTGGGATGTGGTGGTTTATTTCTGCAAGCGGCACGTGTGAATATTTTCGTTTAGGCGTCTAGGGACATTATAGTTATTAAAATGAATAGTGATTCGTTTTTACAAAAAACTTTATCTGCCTTCTCTGCCTTATGAGGATAAACTAAAAATAAAAGAATTAGGTGGGCCAACACCACAATTAAATATTGAAGTTAGTGGAACAAGCCGAAGTAAAAGTTATAAAAGACAATTTAACAATAATGTATACACAAAAGCAGAGTGGGTGTGCGGGTGTGATATAAAAAATACACTGTTTTGTTTTCCGTGCTTACTTTTCGGTGGGGATAAAGCATGGACAATATACAGTGTGAGAGATTTAAGTCATTTAAGTCATTATGTAAAATAAGCATAAGAAGTCAGTTAGATTCTGCATATTGGGATAATATACGGAAACACAATGAACAGGTAACGAAAAATTGTTATGTATTATGTAATATTGCAAAAAATTTTGCGGCGCTTTCGAATTAGCACTTCGCGGACATGATGAGACAGAAAATTCGGACAACCCTGATGTGTTTCGTGGACTCATTTTTAGTGCAGATCTTGAAGACATATTAAAAGAACATCTAGCCACATGGGAATGACCGGGATTTTCTGTGATTGTACCGGCAATTAGCTGTATGTTCCCGTATTTCGGATTTGCACGTATAACTCCCGGAATATATGTACGTATATATAAAAATAGATAAAAAAATCATAAAACGGCGAGGAAGATTAAAATTTGTTGAATCGTTGGTAAGCTTCACAAACGATTTTTTTGTTTTTAAACAATATTCAATAATTTAATAAAATATATTTAGTTTTTTCCAATTTATTTATACCGTCAGTAGGTAATTCGTGAATAGATATTTCAAAAAGGTATTAATTTCAAAAATCGTTCTTGTAAAAATCTGTATTTTTGTATAAATGGATTGTGTAACTGGCCTGAATACTAAAGTACTGCAGTTCTATTCCACTGTTTCTCAGGGTGAATTTGATGTTATTGGTTTAAGTGAAACTTGGTTACAAGACAGTGTGAATAATAGTGAGTTATTTCCGAATATATATAATGTATATCGATCTGACAGAAGACTGCTCAATTCTGGACTTTCTTCTGGTGGCGGAGTACTCTTAGCATGTAAGTCTGAAATCAGATCTGAAAAGCTAGACTTAGCTCAATTTAATGTTCTTACTCTAGTAGATGTGATAGGCTGTAAATGTGTCTTTNTGTATAATACTAAGTGACGACAAATATAACAATTTATAACTTCAAGGATCTAAAATAGACCCTCCAAAGCTGCTTCCTTAAAATTATTTTTTTATTGCTAATATTTAATTTTTACGGTATGCTTGCATTTTCACTTAAATTGAAATATCTCACAAACTGTAAGTCCTAAGTATGCAGAACCTTTAATAAAGTTCACATATTTTTTTACGGTGCTTTCAAAAATGCAGAAAAATACAGGGTGTTTCATTTAAAAAAAACATAACTTTGATATGGTACGCTTTTCCTAGACACCCTGTATATCTCAAAATATTTTTAAAATGTAGCCATAATCAACCTACACATACCCACCTAAACAGGTTTCTGTGACATTTGCCGTTTGGTCACTAGCGACCGAGGCGTTACTGGTGGCCCACCCTGTATAACAATCCTAAGCAGAACACATTCAATCAATGTTCACGCGCCGCCACTGTATATAGGGCGTCCCACGGTGACGAGACATTAGATATATTTCAGAGACTACTTCGATTTTAATTTTGAAAATTTGGGCAATAGTGTTTTCGGGTATGCCCTCAACTAAAACAATGGCGTCCGCCCAACACTTCCGATTATACCGGAAGTTGACGTTATCTTCGATATTTTAAACGGAACACCCTGAATATTATTGCAATTTTGGCTTCTACGTCAATTTTTAGGTGAACTTTCATACAGGTTCCCTATTCTTAAAGTTAACCGTTTTTAATATATTTAATTAAAAAAATTAAAAAAGCACTGCCTAATTGAAAAAGACGTGTATTTTACAATAACAAAGTTAGAATGATAAAATTTATAAGGGGCATAACTAAAACTCTAAGCTTCCCTGCCAAATTTCAAAATGACTTAATGTCATACAGGGTGGTAGAAATTTTATGCCGAATTTAGTCAACTTGCTACCTTCCTTTTTCCTGGTGAGGGCCGGGAACCTACCTGTGCCCTTCCCTGATGGTGATTGGTCCTTGGTGGTAAAGGAGCAATATTAACCCCTAGGCTAACTACAGCCGGAGCTGGTAGTGTGGTAACGTTTGGACCAGTTAATTAAGTTGAGGGCGCCAGTAACCGTTTACCCTAGGGTTAAACGTGGCTTAGAATTCGGTTACTAATTCTAAGGAATAGTAAAAAATATATATATGTACCAAATTATGTAAAACGGTAAGGTAGAATAATGGAACCGTGACGTGAGTTTAATGTACTAGACAAGTATATAAAAAAATGAATATTTACATCATATCAAAAACAAAATAAATGACCTGAATATAAAATACGGAATGTAAACCGCACGTGATCACGTTGGGTGGACAATTTTTACTAGTAAAATCTTATAATTAATAATTAATGTAATATAATTAAATTACTCGGAATTTTTCCGAAATTTTATAATAAAAGAAAAAGATATATATAGATGTAAGCGACAAACAAAAACCTTAATACTAAATTTGACTAAATATTGTTAGGTATAGTGTACTATGAAACAATGCGTAAATGACGCACAATGACTTAATGTTTAAAGTTAGCCCTGTATATTGTAGCTTGGGTTAGCAAGAGATATTATTATTAATAGTTAAGAATAATAGGCAATATGTAGCTTATCTGATAACAGCAGGATGTAGATAACTTCAAGGCGGCCACTATACAGCAACTTTTCTGCGATGCAGTTGGTTACATCACCACAAGACCCAGCAACAGGCGATGAAGACTAACAGGAGTCTTGTTGATTATGCCACCACGAAAACCAGTCACAACCATGCAGAGGATGGCAGTAATCTCTTTAACACGGCCTTAGCAAAAGTTAAAGTCTAATAAATCCTTTGGGGCCTTCAATTAGAAGCCTCGGATGGAGGACGGCTTCCAGAGTGATCCAAAAGGAAAAGCAGCCTGGATTTATGTGAAAATCAATAATATGGGTGTTATATAACTCGTGGAGGAAGACTGCTTAGATCCAGCTAAAGCTGAGATTGTGTCTTCAAGACAAACGGCAGAAAACTATCACCACAAAACAGAGACACAGTCACAGTCACTTTTCTACTAATATCCCAGTCTATGGAACACACACGCATTAATAAAATGTAGAAAAATGATACATAAGTTTCCTCGACTACGAGTTGCTGAGCACACACCCAAGAAAATGCTTCTCGAACATCGTTTCCCTCCTAAATAGAAACCAAAAAAACTAGCGGGAACTCATTTAGCCAAATTACGACAACAACTGCATTCAAAAGTGTACCTACATAAACAACCATATTTAGAATTATTGTAAAAGTTCCGCAACTTAAAACGGTCTAATCGCTACGAAATTATAAAATCGAAATTGACAGCTATTCAAATCGGAGTGGCCGATGGTGTCGCTTTGTGAACAGAGATATGGTTTGAATTTTTCAATAATACTCAGTGAAAATCTTTTGAAAACTTAATTATAATATTATGATAGTTCTAAATATTTATTATTCGTGTAGCTTTTTTTTCCGTTTAGTTCTTTTCCCTTTTTCTTATAAATTCTTATCGGAGCTGATAAATTAAACGATAAGTAAATACAAAAATTGTCTACAAAATATTAATGAACATTTGGTTGCCTACTGTTGATGTCTTCAATTTAAATTAAAATACTGAATCCTTAAACTAAATTTTTCGTATACAGGGTAACTCAAAACAATCTCGTTTCGCGATACAATTGAAAATAAATTATAAAAAGAACTTTACGAAATGTGGTGAACGTTACAAACTTTATACTTATTTTTTTAAATGAAACACCCTGTATATTTTGGCGCATTCTAATGAACAATTTTGTTCTCTTTTGAATGGTATAATGGTTCCCTATACCCATCTCTTCGGGTTTTTAAGATATTTACTGTTTTTCGTGCAGTCAACGGATATCGCATAATTTCTTGCGAAGATGGCTATGAAATTTTTAGTGGAACTTCAAAACAAACGTTAACATTTATTCAAATGCTGACATTCTAAATTTATTATTTATTCGTGGAGAGTCCTCATTTACCACCAATGAGTAGACACATTTTACGAAGAATTTTAAAAAATCAATTAGAACATGGTCGAATTTCTGATCATAGAATTTTGCCAAAGCCCATAACTTTAAATGAAGGTAACATAGTCAATGCTTTGGCATATTTTTATGCTTACCCTGAATCATCAGTTCGTTCAATTTTTAGGCGAACTTTCATAAAGGTTTCCTATTCTTAAAGTTAACCGTTTTACATATATTTATTTTTTATACATATTTTTTACATATATTTTATACATATTTAATTTTTTTCAAAAAAAAAAAATTAAAAAGCACTGCCTAATTCAAAAAGAGTGTGTTTTACAATAATAAAGTTGGAGCGATAAAATTTATAAGGGACATAACTAAAACTCTGAGTTTCAAAATGACTTAATTGCATACAGAGTGGTAAACATTTAATACCGAATTTAGTCAACTTTAAACCATCTTAATTTATTTTTTTAAATGGAACACTGTATATTTTTGCGCAATCTATACCTATCACTTCTGGGTTTTAAGGTATTTACTTTTTTCGTGCAATCAACGGATAACGCATAATTTCTTGCGAGGATGGCTGTGAAATTTTTAGTAGAACTTCAAAACGAGCACTTAATCTCTCACCAGTTTATTGTTGTCGATTTAACACATACAGTGAATGTTTATTTGAGTATTATTTATTGTAAAATAATGGAAAACGTTAACATTTATTGAAATGCTGACATTCTAAATTTATTATTTATTTATTCGTTACTAAATTTTGTACTCATCCGTCCTAATGATTTTTCATAAAATCTCTGGTTCTTCCTGTGTTAAAATCATTTCACATAATTGGGTTCGTATTTCAGCATCCCGGGGATGAAGCGCAGGTACAAAATTGAATTTAAATGGATGCCGACCATTAGTTTTCAAAATCTTTTGGATGGAGGTTTTTGAAATGCTTAAAATCCTGTTCAGCAGCACGAACTGATGATTCAGGGTAAGCATGAAAATATGCCAAAACATTGACTATGTTACCTTCATCTAAAGTTATGGGCTTTGGCAAAATTCTATGATCAGAAATTCGACCATGTTCTAACTGATTTCTTAAAATTCTTCGTAAAATGTGTCTACTCATTGGTGGTAAATGAGGATATCTCTCATTAAATACCTTGCAAGTCCTATTTATTATCTTGTGACACTCTCCACGAATAATAAATTTAGAATGTCAGCATTTGAATAAATGTTAACGTTTGTTTTGAAGTTCCACTAAAAATTTCATAGCCATCCTCGCAAGAAATTATGCGATATCCGTTGACTGCACGAAAAACAGTAAATATATTAAAAACCCGAAGAGATGGGTATAGGGAACCATTATACCATTCAAAAGAGAACAAAATTGTTCATTAGAATGCGCCAAAATATACAGGATGTTTCATTTAAAAAAATAAGTATAAAGTTGACTAAATTCGGCATAAAATTTCTACCACCCTGTATGAAATCAAGTCATTTTGAAATTTGGCAGGGAAGCTTAGAGCTTTAGTTATGCCCCATATAAATTTTATCGTTCTAACTTTGTTATTGTAAAATACACGTCTTTTTCAATTAGGCAGTGCTTTTTTAATTTTTTTAAGTAAATGTATTAAAAACGGTTAACTTTAAGAATAGGAAACCTGTATGAAAGTTCACCTAAAAATTGACGTAGGATCCAAAATTGCAATAATATACCGAGTGTTCCATTTAAATTAACGAAAATGACATCAACTTCCGGTATAACCGGAAGCGTTAGGTGGACGCCATTATATTAGTTGAGAAGGCCATGCCCGAAAATATTATTGCCCAAATTTTCAAAATTAAAATCGAAGTAGTCTCTGAAATATGTCTAATGTCTCGTCACCGTGGAACACCCTGTATGTACATATACACACATACATATATTTTATAATAAATCGCAAATTTGAATTGTTCTAAATACTAATTTATACTTTTAGTCGGTATACGTACCTATAAAATGAGAACGTTGGCATTGTACTTCTATAATATTTTTCTTTATTCGGATATTTTGTAGCATTATAATTTAATTTCTAATTTCATGTACGTTTTAATGAAAACTAATTAGTTATACATATACAGTGTGATTCACAAATGGCGAACAAAAATGAAACCTCGTATTCTTTATTTTAAGGGCAGTTTTTCCTATAAAGTTTTTATCTAGGTAAGGTAAGTGAAATAATTTGAAATTGGGCACATGTATTTATGTAAATATTGTCCAAAATCTTCTTTCCTAAATTTTACATGCTCCAGTGGCGGAGATACAAGGTATCGGTGGCATCCCGAATATTATAATATGCTCATAATTTATGGCGAATCAAACGAGAATGCCCACAGAGCTAGCTCGTCAAGTGTACCCTGCAAGATATCCTGATCAATGTGCCCCCACACCGCAAACATTTGTTGCTGTAGCGCAAAGAGTTTTGGACACCGGTGAAGTACAACCGCGTCGAGATCGCGACAATGGACCAAGGCGACCACGAAGAATCTTAAATGTCGAAGAGATGATTTTAGATCTCGTCGACTAAAATCCGCATTGTAGCACCAGAAATATCGCACAGCAAGTAACCCTTCGCACCCTGTTGTGTGGCGGACATTACGAGAAGCTTAGTTGTACCCATTTTATATTCAACGTATTCAAACGCTTACTCTTGAGAATTTTCCACTACCTACGTAAAGGTTTTTGCGAATGGTTGCTTCAGGAGCATGCAAGAAATCCTCGATTTACAGATTTAATACTTGTTACAAATGAAGCATGTTTCAGTCCAAATGGTGTATGTAACGTCCACAACACTCACCACTGCAGTGGCGGCTCGTCAGGTGACGCAAATGACGCACCGCGTCACCTAAAATTTTCATTTGGTTGTGCAATTTAAAATTATTTTTAATTTTATAATTTAGGTATGAAGTATTGTGTTTGTTTGTTTAATACGCAGAAATAAACAGAATAGTTTCGCGGTGAACGCCTTCTAAAAAAACATTGCCTTCGTTGAGCGCGAACATCAACCTCGGACCATACAACGTATAGTATAAACAAGTGACGCAGATTGAAATCAATCTGTATTCTGCTTCTCTTCGTAGCGTTGTTTACGGTGGTTGTCATGGCAACGAGGCGGTCAATACATGATTAAACTACGGCGTGGGGGAACGAGTGACGCAGAAATTGAAGCAGCATCGCCTATCGCCTGCCGCCTGCCTTTAATGTTGCATTTACACATTCGCACGAGCGCACAGTGGTCGGAATTCCGAAAAAGCTGGACAAAAGTCGAAATTTCAAATTCGTTGGTTTGCGTTAATATTTCAGAATATGCTAGAGAAGGAGTCATTGCGTAGTTCTTTAAAGTGGCAGAGAGCTGGCCCATGTGTATAGACCACAGCAACTATCGGAAGTATGCTGCGACACATTAGCTAATTGCCTTGGTTGTGGTTGGCACGGATAATGGGGCAGAAGTTGACGGAAGGCTATTGTCCTCGTCCCTGGCAGCTGTCGCATCATTCAAACAATACGCAGGTTTGACTCTGTCTATGGACACTTTGACTTCGCGACCACTCACTAGCACCGTGAATGTTTTGTCGTCGCGTTTGAGCACTGTAAATTGACCATCATATGGGTTCTGTAGTTGAGTTTTAACGCCGTCCGTACGCACAAAAACATGTGTAGCTAGTAGAGTATATTGGAGAGTTCTAATCCACCCAACCCGGCCCCTTTTTACCCCCCAACCACTATTTTTTTGACCCAGTCAATCAGAAGACGGAGAGTTCTAATCCGCCCCTCCCACTACTTTCCTCCCACCACTTGGCCCCGCCTCTTTTTAACCCAGCCAATAAGATGACGGAAAGTACTAATCCGCCCCTCCCACCACTTGGCCCAGCCTCATTTTTTTAACCCAGCCAATAAGAAGACTGATAGTTCTAATCCATCCTCCCTCCACTTTTATACTATAACATTAAAATACCTGCCATTTTCACTTCCTACCACTCTTTAGATAATAACTGAAATATAATGTATGTCATTAACAAAGAATTATTAACTGTTATCCAAGAAAATTATTAATACAATGTGCAAAATTATAAGAGATTTAAAGATTTATTTATATATATTTATTTATATTTATTTTATATCGGTCGATAGCCGCACGGTTTAAGGCGTCAGTCCTTTAATCGTGTGCAAATTTCAGCCCGGGATCGATTCCTGCGGCCGGTAGACCGTAGATTAGCTATGCTTGTACGGAGGATTGGCACCCTCTGTGCAGGTATGGTAGGGTGGAAGAATGTTGGCTTGGGTCAATGTGAGAGATTGACACCGGTTGGCATTTGACCACCCCCCTAATTAATGAGGTTTTCCAGGTTTCCCTCATTCATGCACTGAATGGTGGTTAGGGCCTACCAACATAAGTCGTTCCTGGGCGCAAATGCGGCCTGCCTAATAATAATATGCCGCCTCCTCTCCCGCACAAGTCTCAGACTTATGGGCTAATTCTCGTAATTAGAATGAGGAGTAGAGATATTATTATTATTATTTCTTATGGGACTGGCTGGAATACCGATGCATAACGCAAAACAAATTTTATATGCCTTCAAAGAGTATGCGCAACATTTTGGAATGGACTTGATGAAAATAAAATATCCAGAAAATTTGTTGGTTATATCACCTCATGATTTTCATAGTAAAGATGCAGAATGTGAGTGTTGTGAAGTTTTACAGTTTCTCTTCAATGATAAAATCGAACTCGTTAAAATGGAAAAGGAGGATGTCAAGAGTCTAAAAGAGCTCTTGGAAGAAAATAAGCATATACTTTTATATGTGTGACTTGTTTTATTCTTTATCATGTTAGATATGTAATAAATGAAAATACATGTTATATATTTACAACATTTATTTAAGTCATAATAATTTATAAAATTTATTTAAATTTACAGTTTTAATATCTTCCTACATTATTTTAGTGGATGTTACATATTTACACATTTATTTACTTAAATCTATATCGAAACCAGGATCGTTAGCTATTTCATTGGCATATAATTTGCAGAGTATATCGGGTTCAATATAATCTTCAAGGCGATATAGAAAACCATCCAATTCCAACTTTATCAAGTTATCTACAAGTCAATTTTTACAAGCTTCTCCTTTTAAATAGTTTTTATAAAAACTAGCATCTTTTCCATATTTCTCTGCTAACTTGTTGCATTCTTCTTCAGAATGAAATCTTCCCATGCCATATACAGCCTCGTGTTCTGAATCAAACTGCAGATTTTAAAATTGTTGCAACAGATGCTGCACATCACTCTTAAAATCAGTGATTTGAACTTCTTTTACATAACACATCCACATGATTGAACCATTTGACTGAATTTACCAAGTACCGAGTCAGTTCTTATATGCAGTCTTCTACCGACTGACCAGAGCTAACCAGTTACAGGACCAGTAGACCTGATAAGTCTATTATCATTTTACAAGACCAGATAAACCGGTTAAGTTAATCATTTACGCGAGACCGGTCCCAACCCCACTACCACCATAATACTTTTTATAAAGGTTAAACAATCGGTACTAAGTTGCAAATGTATAAACTAGTAAAAGTAGAAAAGTATTTAGAAGAAATGAATGACAACGGTTTGAACAATGGAATTGAAAACAACATAGAAACAAATCAAGTAAAAGGAATTTATCGAGCACACGAATAAATGGTCAGGAGTTAACTAATGAAATATTTTGTGTCACGCAGCTTATGTTTTTTATATGTATAAATGAAGATGTTGTTTATAGATTCTGCTATAAATACTACGATGATCAGATGGAAAAACACATTATCACATAAATTATCATTATGTAACTTCAAAAGAAAATTTACCAACATATATTATTTGTCATCATTGTGCTCGTAGAGCATATAATGTTAATCCGAAACGGGCATGTCTGTTTTGCACTAATGTTGATATTTATAGAATAGGTTAAGTTAAAATGTAAAAATAAATAAAATTATACAATAGCTATTTATGATATACGTGTTAAAAGTAAGATTTTATTTTGTGAGTGAAGATGATTAAAAAACGAGCGTAGCGAGTTTTTTAACTTCACGAACAAAATAAAATCACTTTTTACACGTATGTCATACACTATTTTTTCTACAAAGCAATCGGAAGAACTTTAAACTCAATAAAAATAAGACATCAAAAAATACCACACAAATCGCAGTGTTTATGAACCAAAATTTTCGTAGCAACCAGTGCTGTTAGTTACGGAAAAAAACGCAAAAATATTGACAGCATTGTCAATGCTTTGGCATATTTTTATGCTTACCCTGAATCATCAGTTCGTTCAATTTTTAGGCGAACTTTCATAAAGGTTTCCTATTCTTAAAGTTAACCGTNCCTTTTTGATTTTTTCTTTACAAAATTGTATTTGTAAGGGTCCCCTGTACATCCAGATTTTTTTTTGGATAAGTTCTGAATCACCCTGTATAATGTTATTCCAAAACGGGCACGTCTGTTTTGCACTAATGTTGATATTTATAGAATAGGTTAAGTTAAAATGTAAAAATAAATAAAATTATACATATATATTTATTATAAATTTTATTTCACTATACAAAACATAAAAAAACATAAATTCACAAATACATATTACAAAATATTTAAATCAAAATTATTTACATAATAATTGTTCAATTCATCAGACTCACATTCTCTGATTATTTCCTCACCTAATTTTATTAATTCTTGTAAATTCCTTTCCGACTTCGAAAGTATTTTTTTATGACCCCAAGCCAACGTTTTGGTTTGTCCCGGAATAACATATCTTTTATCATCATAGGAAGATAAAGCAACTTTATTTTTTAATTCAGT
Source organism: Anoplophora glabripennis (assembly GCF_000390285.2). Lineage (NCBI taxonomy): Eukaryota > Metazoa > Arthropoda > Insecta > Coleoptera > Cerambycidae > Anoplophora > Anoplophora glabripennis. The sequence continues at coordinate 107,191 of NW_019416795.1, forward strand.
GTACATCGTATGTAAATGGGATCTGAATATATACATCTTTCGATAAACTGACCCACCGCTTTCTACAATTTTTTTATAATCTAGAATATGTAGATCCTTATTAATGACGCTTTTAGAGATTCCCTTAGCTTTTTTTGTTTCACCGTCACTCAGTTCAACACAATACGCCTTTGCTCCCGTGCCGTAAAAACTTTTAATTGGCGTACCAGCGTATTCATCTTTCATTTTTCCGACAAGAGATTGATTTCTAGGCATGTTATGAATATTGGGATCTTTATAATTCGACGTATCGAACCAAGAAATATTACTTTTGATATCATCATAAATGTTATCCGTCTGAATTTCAATAATTAAAGAATCCGTGTCTGTGTAACAAAGAGATGCTTTCTCTCCGTAGGTTTTTTTAATGAAATTATAAAAAAATTCGTATATGACGGTTTTAGAAATATCTAGAATAGAAAATCCTGCATACAAAGGTTTATTATAGCAAACTGACAAATGTCCCATATGGACGGCTACCAAATTTTCTGAAAAAACAGATGATGATTTAAAATTAGGCATGTTTACATAACTTTCAGCACCTCTTTTGTGACCAATGTTTTCCCAGTGCGATAAAAGTTTAACATCAACCCGCTTATCTAAGTTTTCCATAGTTTTTCCGTATATAGAATTTGTGAAAAATTTGAAAAGAACTGCCTCAAACGCATTTTTTGACGAATTTCGTAATTGTGTATTTAAGTCTATATAAGGTTTCAGCCACGGGGATTGTGAAAATTCTAAAATTTTGTGAATTTTACTTACTACTAATCCATGCATCAGACACTGCTTTAGGTTTCTGTAATGGATGATGTATTTATTTTTATTCTGTAATGTTAGAAGGAGCTTTGAATGTTTACTATCTGGAGGTGAGAAATTTTCTGGGCAAAATGGTAAATCATTTTGAACATCATGTAAGTATTCGGGATATTCAATGTCAACTTCTAAAACATAGCCTTTCATGTAATCATCATCGATGAGTAAAGGATTAAAATTTGAAATTTCATTAAAAGTAAGCCATCGAAATTCACCCATTGGAAGGTTTTGAGACATAGCCCAACCATAAAGATTTGTAGCATCAAGATAAATTATGAATGAATTTGGTTTTGTAACATCATAATCGCGAACAAAGGAGTTATTAGCAATAGCTTTTCTATTTGAACACTGACTTACACCCCCGCGTATACCTTTTCGGAAAAAGTGAAGCATATCAATATCCGTAAGTAACTCCAGAGTAACACCAGTTTTTCGCAACATGGCATCCCAACTCAGTGAGGGGGCGGTTACATACTGAGCAGGATCCAAGTTATAATTTTGCAAGGAAACTTTACGAAAGTTTTCAAAAATATCTGCCAGTAATAGTACGTCAGAAATTAAATAAGTGTCGGAATATTCTCCAAGAGTTTGACATTGAAAGGTACGCCATACATCAATTGCTCGATTATATTCTTCATCAGAAATATTTTCACCGCGTAAAATATCAAAAAAGTTTTCCTTTGAAGGTAACTCTGTATCGTCAAGCCTCGAAATACAATCTATATATGAATATGGGAAAACACCTTTTCGACGTATTAATTCAAATCTGTGTTGATCGGGAAAATATTTTTGAATTTCTACACATTGATAAGATTCAAGTGTTTGGCTTAATTTGTCTAAAGATGAAGGTAAAAAGCGAAAGGAATCTATAAATTTTAATGTAATATAAACATCATTTCCTCTCTCACCACTCTCCCCAACAAATTTTTTTTTTGAGAATGAAATATATTTTTCTTTATTTTGAGCAATAACATCAATCTTTTCTTGATTTAAAGCCAACTTTTTTATAAATAAATGAGAGTCGTAATTACTCAAGTTATGTAGTACTACCGGAATAAATTTCGGTACCTTGTAGTTTAAATTACAATTAACGTGAGCGGCGTTACGGAAAATTCCCGTTAGATGGCAGTGATCTCTGACCTTTACTTGAAGGTCATCAAAAGGACGATTACAGATATGGCAGTACATGGCTGAATCAAATATTTCTTGTTCAGAATCAGAAAGTGGTAACATGGGTTTAACAATTTTTAAATGTTCGTTATACAGTTTAATTGCAACTTCTTCTAGTTTTTGTATAAATGTTTCGGCTACATTTACACCACGGTAAGATACCAGTTCGGATAACGAGTTATCAAAGTTACATTTTACGTAAAAACAAAATGAATACGGATCATGTTCATATGTCTTTACTGTGACGAAGATTCAGATGGCTGCGCATTTTGAATCGGTTTCAAAATACTTTCAAAGTCAGCATATATTACAAAAGGAACAATAAGCTGCTTCTCGAAATTCGTAAATTTAAGTAAATTTTTCGGATGCGACTCACCGAATTTGTTAATTTTAATATCAGTGGTTGGTAATTTTGTACAAAGAAAATTACAGTCATGAGTGTGATGTGATTCCAGATGTTCAGAAGTTCTAAAGAATTGTAGGCAGCCATCACATATGTACGGTCTACCATTGTGGCACGATTTTTGTGCAGACACTAACCTAGCTAAATTTTTAATGTAACAATAATGACTATTTCCGCTATCATCAGTTACCAGTAGTAAATTTATATGAATGTTTCTACGAGATTTAGCGACATAATACGGTCCTACAATTTCATAAACAGTGTAATGAACTGGTATTGATGTTAAGTTTTGTGTAAGAGTTTCGCCATTTATTTTTATTAATTAACTTAATTGGCAGGAGCAATTATTATCCGCGAGTCGAACTGAACCGTCCGTATGCCCCATTCTGACGAGTGCCGCGCGCATAATCCCACCAATACTCCTAGTCAGTTAAGGGGGGATTGAGGAAATAAAACCACCGTGCCTGGACGAAAACAGGCAGTTCAGATCCTGAACTCGAAGAGCTCCAGCCCTGAGGACCACCCCGAGGACCTGACACCGACCCAGAGACCGCCATCCGAACCGAAGGAGTTAGCCACCAGGAGCAGCGACCCGGAATAAGTAAGCAAATTGTATTTCCTGATCTCTACTTGTCCTGTATTGGCATATGTCCTGCCGAGTTTTGAACTCTATTTTGAACTAAGTGCTGTCCGGTGCGGCGGCGGCGTTATCGGGCGGAGGTTGACTGTGCATAACATCGCCTTCGTTTTGAGGAACGTAGCTAGGGCACATTAACTGAAACCGCTGGTTGACTGTGCATAACATCGCCAGTGGAAGACGTTAGGTGCTGGCCAAACCGTGACGGATAGACCCAGGAAGTTGGCTGTGCATAACACCGCTTTCAGGAGACATCTGTCGTATACAGTACGTGGTGCGGCAGCGGCGTTGTCTGGCGGCGGGTTGACTGTGCATAACATCGCCCTCGTTTTGACGAACGTTGCTGGGTACCTTGACTGAAACTGCTGGTTGACTGTGCATAACATCGCCAGCGGAAGACGTTAAGTGCCAGCCGTACCGACGGATAGACCCAGGGAGTTGGCTGTGCATAACACCGCTTCCAGGAGAAATCTGTCACCGGCCGCGCGTCCGAACGTGCACTCGAATAGACTTTGCCTCCCGTCACCCAAACTATTCCTGTCCCTGATTACCGTTTGCTTATTTATGCCATTTGTGTATTGCTTGCTTCGCTTCCTCCTTGGCTGGTATTAACTCCGCATATTTCCGTTGCATTTGCTAGAAACCGCCGACGATATTTATTTGTAGCATTAGAGTAGCCCGTAATCTATTTTTCTTTGTTTCAGAGCCATTTGGAATCGGCATATTTGTTGATTATTTATTACTCTGATTT
>NW_019416795.1:111199-170302 GCF_000390285.2 Anoplophora glabripennis
GATTCAAGTGTTTGGCTTAATTTGTCTAAAGATGAAGGTAAAAAGCGAAAGGAATCTATAAATTTTAATGTAATATAAACATCATTTCCTCTCTCACCACTCTCCCCAACAAAAATTTTTTTTGAGAATGAAATATATTTTTCTTTATTTTGAGCAATAACATCAATCTTTTCTTGATTTAAAGCCAACTTTTTTATAAATAAATGAGAGTCGTAATTACTCAAGTTATGTAGTACTACCGGAATGAATTTTGGTACCTTGTAGTTTAAATTACAATTAACGTGAGCGGCGTTACGGAAAATTCCCGTTAGATGGCAGTGATCTCTGACCTTGACTTGAAGGTCATCAAAAGGACGATTACAGATATGGCAGTACATGGCTGAATCAAATATTTCTTGTTCAGAATCAGAAAGTGGTAACATGGGTTTAACAATTTTGAAATATTCGTTATACAATTTAATTGCAACTTCTTCTAGTTTTTGTATAAATGTTTCGGCTACATTTACACCACGGTAAGATACCAGTTCCGATAAAGAGTTATCAAAATTACATTTTACGTAAAAACAAAATGAATACGGATCATGTTCATATGTCTTTACTGTGAACGAAGATTCATCAGATGGCTGCGCATTTTGAATCGGTTTCAAAATACTTTCAAAGTCAGCATATATTACAAAAGGAACAATAAGCTGCTTCTCGAAATTCGTAAATTTAAGTAAATTTTTCGGAAGCGACTCACCGAATTTGTTAACTTTAATATCAGTGGTTGGTAATTTTGTACAAAGAAAATTACAGTCGTGAGTCTGATGTGATTCCAGATGTTCAGAAGTTCTAAAGAATTGTAGGCAGCCATCACATATGTACGGTCTACCATTGTGGCACGATTTTTGTGCAGACACTAACCTAGCTAAATTTTTAATGTAACAATAATGACTATTTCCGCTATCATCAGTTACCAGTAGTAAATTTATATGAATGTTTCTACGAGATTTAGTGAAATAATACGGTCCTACAATTTCATAAACAGTCTTACCATTTTTAAATAAACTATTAATACCAAACACATTAACGGACACATTATTTAGTTTTTCAAACACTGGAATATCTTTCAGCTTCAAGGGGAATTCCAAACCATCAAAATTCAGTGCTGTAGAAAAATGTGGATAGGATGAAATTCTTTCTGGATGTACAGATGCAGGAAATAATGCAGCATTCACCGCCCAAGCGAAGCACTTGTTGTCTTGATTGTGAATATTTATAACAGCTCTTTTACGTTCAATTTCCTTTGGCAGTTTAATATATGAAGAAGCTCTTAGTGGATTGTATTTGTTGATGTTGACTTCTAAGAACATAATTTGTTGCAAAGACCATCCTGAATCACGCTCTTGGAATTCAGACATTTTTTTTATTATTATTTTAATTAATTCTTCATATAATTTAGATAAATCAGATGAAATTGTTATAATTTGATTTTCAGTATTAAAAGATTTGAGATCGAACATGTCTTTGCCAGGTATTATATATGCAGCAAACAATTCGAAATTTACTTTCAAAGCGCACCATTTTGAAAGGTATTTTGAAGCGACGGAAAGTACTTTAGGATACATTTCTGTGAAAAATTCTGAAGGATCGATGTGGTGGTGTTTACTTGAGAAACGGTAACTGGCTATTCTAAACCTCATCGGATTATGCAGTTGTTCAACTCCTTCATCAGTGGATGACATAACAGTTCTATGTGAGTTACGCCGCATGTGGGCCACAAAACAATTTTTAGGTACCTGTTCATCACATATAGGACACTCTATATTATCAATAGAATGTGATGTAGTAATAGAGTGAGTTGAATTAGAAGTACTCGCTCCAGATTCATCATTTTTTATTTTTTTAAGAGGATGTGGCTCCTCATTACGGTATGGGCAACTTTCTCTAAGATGGCGGGCCAAGTGATACTTTGAAGAAAACTTTTTATCACGGGCGCGACAATACATTTCGAACTACTTTAAAATAACTAAATATAAATATCTAGACAGCTAGTATTTATACTCTTGGGAAAACTGATAAAATTATACCACTAGCATGTTGATTAGTTTAACCGGTAAAACCGGTTTTAAGTATTAGCATATTTGAAACAGGTCTAACCTGTCAAGCCACTTTAACATTTTTGTATAGTTGAATATCGAGTTTAAGCGGTAAACCTATATAAGTAGTAAGATATGTATACGTTGCTTTAGTGTTTAGAATGCCGTTTCCAAAAGCTTGGGATAAGAAAATGAAAGTTGTAGCTTTCCCATTTAGAAGAGATGACGCCAGAGTTTGTCATAATTGCTGGAGGGCATGGTTCATAAATGATTTTAGTTGCTTTTCGGGTCTATGTGGTGGATGTAGAAAACTGAATCCCGTGGAAATTGAGAAACCCCAGAAACGATTTTTTAATGGTGAGGTTTGTGTAAAGTGTGGTGAAGTTTTAAAGAATACTAATTTTGGAATTTGTTGAAATGTATGTAGTAAATGCCTCAGTACAAATATCTGTATGAAGCAAAGATGTTTAGTTTGTGACGACACAGGGCAATATTATTGGAATAATATTTGTAGTATGTGTATGGATAGAGTAACATTTCTGTGTAAAGACATTGGTTATACATAACGAAGAATTACACTTTAGAATTTGCTGGTGCCCCAAGGAAGAACAACAAATTTTAAGAAATAAATTAAAGATTTCTTCAAGTTGTATAAGTTAATTAATTTGTATTTAATTTATAAATATATTTATATAATATGTTAAATTTGTATATGTTTACCTCCCCCCTTTTCAAAAACTGTATATATATATATCCCGTAAGTTGCTACTACCATCAGTAAAAAAGCAATATTAAATTGAATCGTATCTAATTCACAATAAAATGTGTATTGAAGTCTTGAATGGTATATATTGTTATCATTCATACAATACTTTTGACAAACGTTTATTGTTGTTTGAAGAATTCCCTGATAATGTAGATCCTGCAGAACTCGCTTTGGCTGGTTTCTATTACACAGGCGAGAGTGATATTGTGCGATGTTTTTGGTGTAATCTGGAAATTTATAAATGGAAAGTAGGGGATGTAGCAATTAAAGACCATTTGATATATAGCAAAAATTGTGCATATGCGAAACTAATTAAAGAAATATGTTATTCAAAAATGGTTAAGCCTAAAACGGCAACAAATAAAGCACTATCAGCTGGAAATACAACAGGAGAAATGTGTTCTAATAAAACTGATCGTTTATTATATTTCCTATTATGTTTATATTTAATAAGTACTCTAGTATGTTTTATTGATATGAACTGTTTTCAAAAAATATTTTATAATTTGTAAAAATTAAATGGATAATAAATGATAAAAATTATTAGGTAGTTATTATTTCCAATATTTTTGGATCAATAAAAGAAAGAAATAAATAAATATCATATATTAAATTAAGTAGAACTTAAAATATATACACATATTTACAAACTAAGTTGAATTAAATTAAAACTAACACTAAAATGTCTTAGTCAACCTGGGGAGGGGGAAGGCCATCTGCAACAGAAATAAATAAATTTAAAATATATTATACATAAAAATTTATAAAATCAAAACCAATTAATCAAAATATTTTAAATTTATATTGAGTTCAATTTTACTTTTAACAATTAAACATAAATGAACCATTAAGTTTGATTATTATATATCTACAACTTACTTATTTGTCTTACCTGGTAAATTGAACAACCTCTCTGGTAACGTATCCGCAAAACCAACTATGTAAAGCAACGAGTCGTCCATCCTCTTCATGTCAGCCTTCAACCCCTCGGCGATTTCATCGAGTACCCTTCGGTAGGCATTCACTTTTTCCAAGGTTTTCCTAGTAGATTCACGCCTAAATTTAATTTCGTTTTTAAATTCGTTTTCCTTTGTTCTAAGGCACTCTTTGAAACCGCCGTACCAGACAGTTTTAAACTCCTCGAATTGGATATGTTGTTGGACTCGATCCGTCCGTATCAAGTCGATATCCAATCCGTCGGTTTGTCCCGGGGTTGATATCGGTACATCGTCGTCGATGGGTCGGCCCACCGTAGAGCTGCAGCAGGCTACTGGAGATGATGGTCCCTCCACGACGGGGCCTCCAGCATGCTGCCTCGTTGGAGATGATGGTCCCGACTCTTGTGGCGACGATTGCACCTTCTTCAAAGGTGGTGGTGGAGAAGAGGATCGCTCCAGCTCAACGGTGCGGTCGGAGCTGATACTATCATCGATTCGTCTCGGGGTTGACGTGATGGCCGTGCGGAAGGTCGGCACATCGTCGTCGACGGGTCGTTCCACAGTAGAGCTGCAGCAGGCTATAACAGGAGATGATGACCCCTCGCCTCCAGCATGCTGCCTCGATGGAGATAATAGCGGTGACGACGATTTATTTGTTTATTTATTTATTTATTTTATTTTAAGATACATCTGCCCAACAGCTAAATACCAATTACCGGGCAGGCTAATTACACACATAGTATTTACATATATAAAGTTAAGATAATAAAACAAAAACAATCGTAAAAAGCAAGCAAATGGACAAACTAAACAAGTTAAGTTAAGTAAAAGATTTAAAACACATAAATAGCACAAATTAAAACAAGAAAAAGGAATACTAAGATCCCAATATTATAGTCTTGATTTTGGAAACAGATGAAAAAAACAAGTCTATTGAACCTTGGAGCGACGTATAACTCATGCACATCCGATACAATGGAGATGATGATAACATATGCGTTTTCGGAAAAGGCAGTCTAAAGGTGTCACGATGCCGAGAGTTCAAGCGAGGTACATTGAATTCTAGTCTGTTCAGGATTTCAGGACAGTCCATCAAATTATTAACGATCTTAAACAATATAATCATAGCAATACAGAGTCTACGGGAATCTAGGCTGTTAACTTTGTACTCTGCCAATAACATATCATGGGGATAACCTATAGGTGGATAAAATCCATGCAGCTTAAAATATACGTGTTTCAAGAACTTTCTCTGTACATATTCAATCATATACTTCTGATTGCCATATTTAGGATACCAAACAGAAGAACAGTATTCCAGTTTGGAGCGAACAAAAGCATAGTACAGGCAAAGTAATGCATCCACCGATTGGAATTCTCTCGAATTGCGTATAATAAAACCCATATTCTTGCTGGCTTTCGTAACGATTGCACTTATATGAGCGGTAAATGAGAGTCTAGGATCAAAGGTAACTCCTAGATCACTGAATGTTAGGGGTCTTGAAAGAAGGATGCCATCCAAGTTATAAGGAAAGACCAATGTGCTCTGCTTGCGAGAAAATGACAGAACGTTGCATTTTTTAATGTTTAAATTGAGATGATTCAACTTGCACCAGTCATTAATTCGTTCTAAATTATTCTGCAACAGTTCACCATGATCAACGTTAGATACTGACCGGTAGATTTTCATGTCATCAGCATATAGTAGGTACTTAACATCGAGACAGGAAGATATATCGTTTATATAAATGTTAAATAACAAAGGACCCAAGATGGACCCCTGAGGAACCCCAGATAGTGCTATAAATTGAGATGAGCTAAATCCTTGACATTGTACAAATTGAAGTCTGCCGTGAAGGTAAGACTTAAATAGTTGACACAACTTACCAGAAACACCTACGTGATCAAGTTTGTCTATAAGAATCTTATGGTGTAGACGATCAAAGGCTTTCGTCATATCAGTATAAATGACATCTACTTGACCTTGATTATCAAGGGTTTCTGATATATATTGTGTTATTGAGAGTAGGTTAGTATTGGTAGATCTGCCCTTCATAAACCCATGTTGACATGGGCTAATGATATTACTTACATGATTGTATATAGAGGAGTGGATTATAGTTTCAAAAGCTTTGGCCAAATTAGAAATTATCGTAATTGGACGATAATTAGAGATGTCACATCTGTCTCCACTTTTAAAAATTGGACATATTCGGGATAGTTTCCAGTTGTTGGGAAAAGTCGATGTACTAAGAATTAAGTTAAAAAGAAAATTTACTGGCTTACATAGCACAGAAGCACAATCTTTAGGAAGGAAAGATGGAATGAAATCTGGCCCGGTTGTCATTTTAGGTTTCAACGATTTAAGTGCAAGGTAGGTTTCGTTTTCAGAAATATTTTCAATATATAAAATGTTAGAATTGCCATCATTACAACGATTGTTTTGGGCTGCAGCAGATGAATAGTTACTAGAAAAGAATCTACTAAAGGCATTTACAATATCCTGCAAATTTTCATAAGACTCACCATCCAGATTCATTCTAGAAGGTATACAAGAGTTTTTCTTCTTGTTATTTATATAAGACCAGAATTTATTAGGGTTGGAGGAAATATTGGATTCGATATTCCTGATAAAATTTGAATACGAGGTTCTAATATCTATTTTAATTCTTGATCTCAATTCCTCAAATTTATTTTTCGACTCCATACAACCATGTTTTTTAAATTTGCGCCAACAGATAGTTTTCTCTCTAATAAGTTTCTTGATATTAAAGTTGAACCAAGGAGGATACTTACTGACATAAGGCTTGGTTTTAGGGACACAGTCGTCGAACACCTTGTAAATAAGTCGATAAAAACAGTCACAAGCCTTATTAATGTCAACGGTTGCATATAAATCCGACCAATCGATCAGTGCCAAATTTTGATACAGAGAAACCAAATCCACTCGTCGAAAATTATATGAGGGGCTTTCGGCATATTCAGTTTTACCGATAGAGATATCCACGAGTAAGTCAATTTCAAGTGGGGGATGATACTGGTCTATAGTTACAATAGGTGAATCACATTGAGTTATCGTACAATTATTACTGGTCAACACCAAATCCAACAAACGACCATTAAAATTGTGTATTGTATTCTGCTGTCTTAATGATAAGAAATTGCAAAATTGTAGAATCGAACTAACCTTAGACGTATGCTCACCGCTTTTTTGTGAGCTAAGGAACTCGGGAACATTAAAATAGCCAACAATAATGAGCTCATCACAAGTAAGATTGCTCTCCAAAGATTCAAGGTACTCAAACATATACTCAAATGATTCCAGAGGTGTACTGGGAGGAGCATATATGACGANAGTAAGTTTTATTGATATGAACTGTTTTCAAAAAATATTTTATAATTTGTAAAAATTAAATGGATAATAAATGATAAAAAGTATTAGGTAGTTATTATTTCCAATATTTTTGGATCAATAGAAGAAAGAAATAAATAAATAGCATATATTTTATATAAGTAGAAATTAAAATATATACATATTTACAAAAGACAGTTAAATTTAAAAAATACGTTCTAAAATATTTAAAATATACAATAGACAGATATTTACAAACTAAGTTAAATTAAATTAAAACTAACACTAATACTAACACTAACACTATCACTAAAATGTCTTAGTCAGCCTGGGGAGGGCCATCTGCAACAGAAATAAATAAATTTAAAATATATTATACATAAAAATTTATACAATCAAAACCAATTCATCAAAAATATTTTAAATTTATATTCAGTTCAATTTCACTTTTAACAATTAAACATAAATGAACCATTAAGTTTGATTATTATCTATCTACAACTTATTTGTCTTACCTGGTAAGTTGAACAGCCTCTCTGGTAACGTATCCGCAAAACCAACTATGTAAACCAACGAGTCGTCCATACTCTTCATGTCAGCCGTCAACCCCTCGGCGATTTCATCGAGTACCCTTCGGTAGGCGTTAACCTTTTCCAAGGTTTTTCTAGTTGTTTCTCGCCTTAACTGAATTTCGTTTTTAAATTCATTCTCCTTCCTTTTTAGGCACTCTTTGAAACGGCGACCATACAGTTTTAAATTCCTCGAATTGGATATGTTGTTGGACTCGATCCGTCCGTATCAAGTCGATATCCAATCCGTCGGTTTGTCCCGGGGTTGATATCGGCACATCGTCGTCGATGGGTCGGCCCACCGTAGAGCTGCAGCAGGCTACTGGAGATGATGGTCCCTCCACGACGGGGCCTCCAGCATGCTGCCTCGTTGGAGATGATGGTCCCGACACTTGTGGCGACGATTGCACATCCTTCAAAGGCTGCGGTGGAAAAGAGGATTGTTCCAGCTCAACGGTGGTGTCGGAGCTGATGCTGTCATCGACTCCTCTCGGGGTTGACGTGATGGCCGTGCGGAAGGTAGGCACATCGTCGTCGATGGCTCGTTCCACCGTAGAGCTGCAGCAGGCTATAACAGGAGATGATGGCCCCTCGCCTCCAGCATGCTGCCTCGATGGTGATGGTAGCGGCGACGAGGATTTCCTCTTCTTCAAAGGTGGTGGAGAAGAGGACCGTTCTAGCTGAACAGTGCGATCGGATGTCTCGCTATCGTCCAAGACGATGATGCTGCCCATCAGTACAGCTTCCTTGGCCCGATTACTAATAAAATTATTATCGACTCTACGGTCGAAGGACGCCTCCCATTCGTCGTCCGTTTCCTCATCGTCACTAGCACTAACTCTTTTCAAACCCAAGTTAACTTTATTTGAAGCCATTTTGATTATTACAAGATCAGAACTGAACTGAATGCACAGCCGAGTTACACTGAATGTTAAATATAAATTCAATGTACCCCCGCCGAATATCTCTTGGAGGTGGTAATGCAGTACCAGTTTCTTTGTTTAAACGCTTCAACAAACTGCACTGCCAGGTGCTCGAATACAAGTTTCTTTGTTCTGTACCTTCGCAGACATAAAATTATGTATGGAATGTGGTCTCGATGCAGCGCGTCCTACACGACCGAGACGGCTTTAATTCTTGTTTTCTTTGTTTAAACGCTTCAACAAACTGCATTGCCAGGTGCTCCAATACAGGTTTCTTTGTTCTGTAGCTTTGCAGACATAAAATTATGTATGGAATGTGGTCTCGATGCAGCGCGTCCTACACGACCGAGACGGCTTTAATTCTTTTGTTTTATTTTGAATTCTTTAACTTGCGGATCGAAGCGCTCAGACAGAAATAAAACAAGACGACAGCTCTCTCCGGTGCATTAAGCCAACACGGCCAAGGCAACTTTATTCATGTTTTATTTTAAATTCTTTAACCAGTTGTACGCAGTACATTATACTCGTTTATAAAACTCGCTCTGACGAACATAATAAGACAATTTAAAATCATGATATTAAGCGAGGGCTTGGTTTTATCTTTTCGTTTTTAAAATCTTTCTCATTTTAATCCCTACTACAAGTCTACGATATCTATAAAATGAACTCGACATATACATTAAAATTTAGTTTAATAATCAAATATGTACAGTGAAGTAGAAACGTTAAAAACCATCAATAATAAACTCGAGTTAGAGTTATTAAAGAAAACATGTGTTGTAAAAGCGACGGCTCTGTTCTGGAATCGGGACAGAATAAATAATACTATTTGTAAAAAGTGCTGGGTGGATAAAATGTTAGAGTATGATCAAGGGGGTTATTTAAGAAAAACATGCTTAACGGTGACATTGATGAATAAAATTTATAACTATAAAGATCGAATGTACTTCTTGTTGGAGGCTTTAAGAAGAATGCATATTAACAATGAATGGATGAAGTTGTATTTGGAGAAAAGAATAACAATAGATGAGTTATTTACGAAAATTGAAATAAATGCACAGCAACTAAAATTAATTCAAGAAGTATTACCTCATCGGATTTTGGTCAAACTCAGCGGCCAGTACAAAACACATCCGTATTTTATAAAATATTGCCATCTGTGTAGCTGTACAAATTTGTTGTTTTGAATTTAATTTGTAATATGTATTTATAGATATGTATATGCAATAAGTCATAATATTTTATTCTTAACACTTAGTTATATTGTTGTAAATTTGTAGTAATAAAATTATATTTGAGTATTGTAATTACCGTATTGTAAGTAATAATATATAATAGTAATTGTAATAAAGCAAGTGAAGTTTTGAAAATTGTATTTATTCGTAATGTGATCTTTTTTCACGACATATCGTCACACGTACAGTCAGTCAGTTGTACAAATATATTTTAATAAAAATATAATTATCTCCAGTAGAAAAGCTACTGAGATCTTAAAATCTATAATTCTTAATTAAATATAATTCAAGACAGGAGAGGGAAGGAAGTAACACATAAGAGAAAACTATGTTAATTTTTTATTGTCGCTTATTTTTTTATTGCATTTTTCGAAATTATACATCTAACTGAGTTCGGTAGCACATATTTTCACCTACCGTCCTTATGTAAAATTCTCTGCTACTCCCACTACAGACTTACAAAATAATCGTAAAAAAATTTTAGTGCCATCAGTTCATAGCTCTTTATTACCGCTTTAGAACAAAAAAAAGATCACCTTTCTATCTGCTCAAATAACAGAGAAAACTTAAAAGAATTTTCACTTTTTCATATGTATCACTCGAAGTGGATCTGGCGGCGAACTTTATATGAACTTTTTTTCTCTACTCAACCACTTATATAACATACTAAAATTTTAAGAAAATCGTACGATTCGTTTCGTTTTTAGAATTTTCAATTTATAAGAAAAAATTTAAAAATTTGGTAAGGTACAGTAACTTTACTTATAATTTTATTTCACCCAAATATGTTATATGTAGGTATAGGTAATCGAAAATAATTTAATTTTTTTCATTCAAAATTTAAAAAATGTGACCTTGACACTTGGTCTTGAGCTGTTTTTGAGAAAATAGCATTGAGCGACTCCAAACTAATTAGTGCAAGTTGCACTACATTCACGTTAGTTTTCAACAGCTTTAACAAAAAATTTGAAACGTCAATTTTTGATAGATTTTTTCTGACTGCAAATTCGAAAAGAGCGTCCCCGAAACCATCGAGAACCATATTTTCACATTTTCACTTTTTCTAAGAACTTTAACTGGAAATAGAAAAAATTATAATAATTTAATTTTTCTATATTTCGATATTATTGTTACTACGAATAAAAGAAGGAAATCATCTTTTCATACTTTCTTTATTTAAAAATCATAATTACATGCTACAAATTTATACTATGTCACTTTTATCAATCCAAGAATTATGTGTCTTGTCTAGCCCTAACCATTTAACGAGTAGTTTACCATTTCGGTCTCTTCTGATGACTTTTTCAATTAAATAGAAATCGTGATGCGTAGTTTTCTGGATTTCCTCTCCATAAAAGGCTCCTTGAATTTCTTGGTTGTTTTGATCTTTTAATAGATAGGTAGTTGGATTAGTCCTATTAACCTTTCTTATTATAAACACCTCGTTGCTCCAATTTGGTGTGTAAGATTTACTAAATGCCTCTCTGTATTTGCTGATTCTTACATAATCCCCGACTTTAAACTTTACTGGTTTCGGATCGACGGTTTTTAAATAGCTATAAGCTGTTTGCAACAGTTTAGTAGCATTTTTGTTATTTACCTTAATGGGAGCCAGACCGTGCGTTCGATGTTGTGTCTCATTATACCTGTTTACAATCTCCGGTAATATATTTATCCATTTATAAGTCCCTTGAAGGCTGAACTGCTTCCACATTAAGTTTTTCAGTGTTCTGTTTACCCTTTCCACAACACTAGCTTTTAAATTTGAGTACGTGCTGTAATGATTAATTTTGAATTGTGTCATCAAATTATTAAATTCCTTATTGTAAAACTCCTTGCCTAAATCTGTCTGACAATTATGTGGCATGTACTTCATCTGGGATAAGATCTTAGCCATAGCATTACTCACTTCTATTGCGGTTTTGCGTTTAACAGGTTCCGCCCACACAAACTTGCTAAATACGTTTATAACGATGAGAATGTATCGGTAACCCTTGTTAACCTTTGCATAAGGTATCATTTCCACCAAGTCTGCTTGAATTAAATCATTTAATCCTCTAACTAAAACGTGTCTTCTTCTAAAATTTTTTCTAGCTGGCTTATGGAGTTCGTTTACTACTACTTCTTTGATACTAGACATTCTTTGCTATAGGACACTGTAAAACTATTTCTGCATATAAAGATGGGTATCCTGGTACGACATCGAAAAATAATTTATCTCCTTTATTTATAGTGCGTCCAATAAGACTTTTCATCTTAAAGGCTGATCCGAAATTAAGAAACATGTCACAATCGACTGGAAAAATATCTACATATTCGATTTTTCCAGATACCGGAAAAATGTATTCCTCTTTTTTATTCTCCAACGTATACCTATTCAATGATTTGTTTTCAAAACCATTTATCTTTAGTATACATTTACTATGATGTAACGAGGGTTCACAAATATAAAATGGGGCCGATTGTGGGGAAGACATCACAGTTGGTGAAACATAAGGAACATATCTATCTTTTAAAATATGTCTACCAAATTTATCGATGGGCATGTTTATCAAATAACAGTTTATGATTAAATGGGGTTTATTTCGTGAAATTTTTTATTTTATAATTTTTGCCTCTCTGAGCTCGTCAATAATCGCTATCAGTTCGTTATTGTGTGAATTATTTCCAGCCATTTGTGACGCTATCAACAACCGCATTCTATTAATTATCTCATTAGGGTCATCGAAGTAGACGTAATCGATTTTATTATTGGATAAGTCTAGCAATCCACCTTTAGTGTAAGATTTTAGCGATTGTGTTCTACGGAGAGGTTTATTTGGTGGAGGAGGTTTGGAGAATGGTTGTAGGTGTGTTATCGATTTCAAAATTCCCTTTTTTATTAGATACGGTCTAATTATTGTTCTATATTTTTCTGTTTGCGTCCCCTGAATCTACTCTTCAGGTTTGAGGTTTCTACGGTATGCATTAGATCTTTAATGTATTAGACTTGGTAAATAAAACTAAATTACGAATAGTGATACACATCTATTTAGTAATTTACAACAACAACAACAACTGCCGGGCGACCCCACCCGCAAGGTGCCGGTCCCCGTGTTAACGGAACGGTCGTGGGAGGGAATGCACGCACACATGCGTAAATTGTACAATACATTACACCATCCCACCCGCAAAAATGCTTAACTAATACAATATAAAACTTAAACCTATCTGGAAACTTCCTGTGACGAACAGGGCGACCAGTAGCATGACTCGGCAAGTGATTTTGGTCTAACCGTACAGAGTCTCGTTCATTAGCCTCGGTTATACCACTGCCAGATGCTACTGTACTACCTTCGTCCGAAGTGCTACCATCACTGCTACTACTTGTAATAATAGCAGTGGTACCAGGAGGTACAGGACTACTATTTTCATTAATACTAACATTAGACTCACTCTCATGTCCGGTGGCTGATTGGCCCCGTACAATTGTTGGTTGGTAAGGGACAAGAACTGTTTTAATTTGATTAGCATGTCGCTTCCACGTTACATTACTGTCTAAAGGCTTCACAATATATACATTTCGGCCTAAAACTTTCATTATTTAACCCTTACACCATGTTACTTTTACCAAAACAATATCATTTACACAAAATATTACATTTCGTCTCCCTCTAAAATATTTTTTATTTTTATTTTGAGCGCCTTTCAAATTATTTCTAACGGTACTCATCTTTTTTTTATTCTGATCTCGGGCTTGCATTGTTTTTGGTTTTATGAGATCAAAACGCGTTCTGAGCGATCTTCCAAAAAATATTTTAGCGGGGGATTCTCCAGATGAACAATGAATAGTATTTATATAGGTTAACAAAAATTTTGCTAATGATTCAAGTTTTTGATGTCTAATTCTTTAAGTAAAAAATGTTTAATCGTTTTAACACAATTTTCCGCGGCACCGTTACAGTGTGGGGAAAAAGGTGGAGTTGTAATATGCTCAATGCCATTAACTTTCATAAAATGTTCAAATTCCCCGGAAACCAGTTGACGTCCATTGTCGCTGACTAACTGTTTCGGTAATCCGTATCTAGCGAACAATTCTCGAAGTTTAATTATCGTTAGTGAAGTTGTAATATTACTCATTGTAACAACTTCCACTCATTTAGAAAATGCATTAATCACAATTAAGAAAAATTGATTCTTCTTTATTTTAAAAAAATCAATATGTATACGTGACCAAACACCATCAGGTATCGGCCAACCTTGTATTGGAACCCGAGCAGGAGCCGACTGCAATCTCTGACAACTCGAACATTTTTTAATCATATTTTCGATGTTTAAATTTAAGGATGGCCACCAAATATGTGACCGAGCCAATATTTTTGTTTTAACTATACCAAAATGAGCGCTATGTAATTCTTTTAACATTTGACTACGCAACGATGAAGGTATCAGTACTCGATGTCCATACTACATAATAAAACATTTTCATTTACACTCAATTCCCTGCGCCTATTAAAATACGGTTTTAAGTCAGCATCCACCTTTTCTGGCCAACTGGACATGACGTACTCATATACTTTTTTCAAGATTGAATCTTTATGGGTTTCTTCAATAATTTTATTTATGTCTATGAGTATTTCAGCATCTTTTATTAAACAGTGTACACTAATTTCATTTAAATCCAAATTCGCGTCTTCTGATTCGCTTATAGGTAATCTACTCAAAAAATCTGCAATGTTTTGACTGGTATGTATATATTTGATGTCAAAAGCGAAACCGCTTAAAAAATGTGCATAACGTTGAAGTCTATTTGCCGCCATAACCGGAATACCATGTTTTGGACCGAATATTGACACTAAAGCCTTATTATCTGTAATTAAGTTAAATTTTTTTCCATATAGATATTTATAAAATCTTTTAACCCCCCAAACAATAGCTGTTGCTTCCTTATCCAACGCGGAATATTTTTTCTCAGCGTTTGTCAACGTTCGAGAGGCAAAACATATAGGTCTCTCGACACCGTTTTTATAAACGTGTGAAATTACCGCCCCCAAACCATAATCTGAACTGTCCACTATCAAGTTAACGTCTAAGTCAGGGTTAAAATGTACCAAAATTTGCTCAGATGATAACATATTTTTAATTTTTTCAAAAGCGGTCCGACATTGGTCGTCCTAATGCCAAACGGCCAATTTTCTCAATAATGTATATAAGGGATTTAATGTATCTGGAATGTTCTTAACAAATCTATTATAATAGTTAACCGTACCTAAAAATGATTTCAGCTGCGTTACATTTTGCGGTTCTGGAATATTTTTAACTCGTGTTTATCTATAATAAATCCCAAATAAGATACCGAATTTGAAAAAAATGAGCATTTCTCTTTTTTTAAACTAAGACCCACGTCTTGGAGAAGTTTCAATACTTTACGTAAATTTTGAATATGCTCAGCTTTGTTAGTCCCTGTTATCAAGACATCATCTAGGAAAATTGCAGTTCCTTTCATGTTAGACAATAACTGCTCCATAATTCTTTGAAATTGAGCAGGGCCACACGTAACACCATAAGGTAGGCGATTAAACTGGAAAAGTCCCTTATGGATACTTATGACAGTATATGGGCGAGAAGCTGGATCGAGTAAGACTTGTTGATACGCTTGACTAAGATCAATTTTAGAAAACTGTTGACCACCCTGTAGCTTAGAGAAAAGGTCATCTAATTTAGGCAATGGATATTTGTCAGCAATAATAAAAGGATTAATTGTAACCTTATAATCACAGCAAATTCTGATACCGCCATATTTTTTTTGAATAGGAACAATAGGTGTTCCCCAATCTGAAAATTCTACTGGGGAAATGATGCCTTGTTTCACTAATTTATCAAGTTCCACATCGACCTTATGTTTTAAACAAATTGGCAATGAACGTGGTTTAAAAAATTTTGGAACTGCGTCGGGCTTAACATTTAATCTCAATTTTAATTTATTAAATGTACCTAGTTTGTCAGAAAACACAGTGGGAAACTCCGAACTCAACTGGTCAATAATATTGTGGGTTACATAATTGATTTCTTCGAACTGCATATTGTATGTTTTAATGAAATTTCGCCCTAATAATGCAGGTTTAAAAGTATCTTATATAAAATTCTAACGACCTGGTTTTATTGTGAAATGTAACATTTAAACTTAACCTTCCAATAGGTTTAATCTTATGACCCGAAAAATTTACTAAATATATATTGGCGTCAGCTAGTGGATATTTTTCAAAATAATGTTCATATATATGCAACGGTAGAACCGAAACAGCTGCCCCTGAATCCAACTCGAATTTAAACATTTTTCCCTCAATAACAATATCTGTATAAATAGGAGTATCGGCATTAGTTTTAATACAATATACAGGTGATGATTCTTCCTGTAAATTATCACCATAATTATCATTGTTATCATTAACCAATAAATGCATGCTTTTATTTCTACAAACTACACTGAGGTGACCTCTGCGGCGACAATTATTGCATATATATATCCTTTATACGGACATCGAACAGGTGGGTGAAACTTACCGCATCGAAAACATGGTTCGCGCACATCAACCTTTCCATTCGCATTCGCATTTGCCCCCCATTTCCTTTCAGTGCCGGTTTCGCTCTGCGCTGGCCGGAACTCCGCTGGCCGTTGCCCCCTGCGCCTTAGCTGTGTAACCGCGCTCCTGGTGCACTGGCTAGTGCTGACTCCGAATACCTCAGCTTCACACTCCTTCTTCACCATTGGCACTGGCAGTGCACTAACTTCCTGAATTCCTGCCTGGGACGCCTCCTCAATGCAAGCTGTTTGCAAGGTCTGGCTAAATTTCACGTCAGCCTTCAACCCATAAAGCGTGTTTTTTACCTTCCCATCATTGTACCGACTAATAAATATGTCCGTTAATTTTGTATCTAATTCATTTCCAAATTCACAACGGTTAGCTAACGCTTTTACTCGCACGCTCCATTCTTGTGCTGACTCACTATCTTCTTTATATGCTGCATAAAATTTACTCCTTTCGACCCAACAGACGTTAGTACTTCCAAAATAACCATTAAAATGGGTTACTATTTCATAAAATGCTGTTTCGTCTGGTGTTTTTGGTACGCACAAATTTGTTAACTGCCCCTAACAACACTGCCCTTTTTATACTTGTGTCTCTGATGTTCTTTGCTAAGAAATACTGTTTTAACCTCTGAATAAAAACTTTCCAGTCACTTTTTGTGTCAAACACCAAATTTATGCCAACGTCCCCCACGCTAGCCATATTGCTTTCGATAGCCACACGTGGTTCGAAATTCAGTTATTGGTTTTCGTTTGTCGTTACACACCGCCGTAATAATCTTATTGTTGCTTTTAAAACCATACAAACGTTACACCACTCGTCGCCAGTTTAATGTATTGGACTTGGTAAATAAAACTAAATTACGAATAGTGATACACATCTATTTAGTAATTTACAACAACAACAACTGCCGGGCGACCCCACCCGCAAGGTGCCGGTCCCCGTGTTAACGGAACGGTCGTGGGAGGGAATACACGCACACATGCGTAAATTGTACTATACATTACAAGATCTATTTAAAATATCCATATAGTTATCTAAATCTGATTGCTTGTAACCTATAGGTTGTTTCTTAAACAATAACTCATACAATCCGGGAGTGCCATTATAAGTTACACCTCCTACTTTAATATCTTTTCCAATAATGTCTAGATCTGCTCCTCCAATTTTAAATTTCTCTGTTTCGACATCATGCTTTATTCCATATTGACGATCAATTTCCTTTTCATCACCTCTTACGGATAAATCTATATATTGCCGAGGTAACGGGTTATAAGCTTCTAAGTATTTTTGAAAAACTTTTGGGTTGGAAAGGTCTTGAAGAAAAGCACGACTTTTTTCCAGTTCTTGGTTAATCAAGTCGCTACTATGCTGGTCTTCCGTAACTGACTCTGTTGGAACATACTGAAACGTATCTACGAGAAAACTAGGCATTGACATAGGTAGTTGAGGATAGTTAAATGTGTCTAACTTTTTAGGTGTAGACGCTGGTGTTTCGAATTTAACATTCGTAGGTTCTTGTTTAATCGCCACATCTGTTTTAATATTGGATAATAGTTTTTGTAACGGTTCCGTAATAGGTTTATAACTTTTTTCCAATTGAGCCTGTGATTGGGCTGTCTGATTTTAAATTTCTATATTTTTCTCGAACAGATTTTCTGATTTTAACCAGTTCTTTTGCTAGTTCTTGATTCATTGTCACTACCTTAGAGAATGATGAAGTATGACATGTGTATATTTATTTATAATAAGAGCAGTCAGGTTGGCCGAGTGGTCTAAGACGCCTTGTTTAAGCTTGGGTTCCGTAAAGGTGCGTGGGTTCGAATCCCACACCTGACAAACTTTTTATGGTACAATGTAGGCATCAAACCCTTTTCTATACCTCCCCGATGATACCGGATAGTCTTTATCAATAACAAGGAATCCATATTTATCTTTCCAACATTCACCGCATATGTCTTTGAATTGTTGAAATGACATGTCTACATTGACGTGATCATCATAAATATGTTTTAAATTTGTAACATCTTGCTTAAAAACATTAATAAAGTTCGAATTGATGAATATGTCTGACACAAATAAAAACAGTCTGTATTTTTATGACGGCCGAAACAGATCACAATGCTCTGATTGCAGCAAATTACATCGTCAAAAATTATTACAGAATTAGGTTTTATTTCACTGGGAGGAATCACCTCGTTGCCATCACTGAATTCATAATATCCAATGTCTTTTACAGGACTTAGCAATTGTTTCAGGTATTGATATTTTGGTTGATATAGAGATTTCGAGTATAGGTAAACATTTTCAAAACGTAAACCGTTTGGATGCTCCAATAAACTTATCATAACATTTGTTTTTCCGCAACCCAATGCACCCACTAGTAATCCCCTCTTTCCCCCTCCAAATAGAGCGCCATGTTTTCTAGGGCTACTTCCTGATGACACTATATCATGGTTTATAACTGGTAACAGAATTTGTTGTTGTTCGATCTTCATCGTTTAATCAAATGTAATCAACTAGAAATCTTTAAGAGCGTAAAGTATTTATAAGGAACTTTCCACAAAGCTAATTTAGTGTGTCTTAGATCTTTCTAAAAGTATACATAATGCTCGAACATCATACATCTTCCGTTAATCGTAGAGAAAAAAGCTTAAAGAGAGGATCGGGACTTGTCAATACGCTTGTAAACAAACTCCTCTTCGAACTTCACTTACCAGACTATCACTACTGTGGTCCTGGTACCAAATTAAAAAAGCGATTGGCGCAAGGAGATCCAGGAAAAAACAACCTTGACAGATTGTGTCGCGAACACGATATTCAATGCAGCGAGAGGTCAGATCTGAAAGATCGTCATAAGGCTGACTATCAACTTGAACAGCGTGCTTGGGAGAGAGTTAAATCTAAAGACGCCAATCTAGGAGAAAAAGCTGCTGCCTGGGTTGTTACCAATATTATGAAAGCGAAAAGGAAATTGGGTATGGGACTGAAAAAGAAAGTCATACCAAAGAAAGGAAAAGGTATTCGTAAGAGACGTATAAAAAAAAGGATTATTCCAATACCCAGGAAAGGAGGATTCTTACCACTTTTACTACCAATATTAGGTGCTTTGGGTGCCCTTGGAGGTGGGGCTGCGGGAATAGCAAAAGCTGTTAACGACGCCAAAGCAAGCAAACAACAACTGGAGGAACAGCGAAGACATAATCTAGCCATGGAGCAGGCTGGTAAAGGATTGTATTTGCGTCCGTACAACAGAGGAAAGGGGTTGTATTTAGCTCCCTACAAAAAAAACTCAAAATAAAGCTACCACGCCGTGCATTAACAAATATAGATTTGATAAAATTTGTAAAGAAATTAAAAATTTCCAATTTCCGCGGTGTTTTCATGAAGGATAATTTACCATCCATTATTAATAAAAATGAATGTGGTATCGTTAATTTAGATATGTCATCTGGACCCGGTACGAACTGGACTGCATATGGAAAGAAAAATAATACTATAATATATTTTGACAGTTATGGGAATTTGAGACCTCCCAACACCTTAACAAAATACTTTTTTAGCGATGGTAGCTTTAATATCGTAAAATATAACCATGAAAAATTTCAAAATGATAATGCTCATAATTGTGGTCATCTGTGCCTAAAATTTTTATGTAATATATTTAACTGATCGATAAGCTTTACTTCAAATATAGTTCACAATTAAACAACATGTCTTTTACTATTTCCCTCTCGGGAAATCCCTCAATATTAAATTCAGATTTTAATCCACCGATATACTTAGATGATGATTCAGATTATGTTATTGGGTTATCTAACTTTGAAACATTCAACGTTATTCCAAACATCGATGAAACCAACAATAAATTACAATACGGTAACACCACTTTAACAATACCTACTGGAGCTTATGAAATTACTGATCTTAATGATTATATTCAAATGAACATTCAAACTCCTAATGAGATAAATATNAGTGGTGGGGGGTGGATTAGAAGTCTCCAACGTACTCTACTGGTAGTGCTATTAGTCACATATAATTCTATATAAAATACATCTTATTATTGTAGAAAACCATTAGAATCAAGCAAATAATCAATGAGAATTGACAGAAGAATACAAATTAATAGGGATATATGCATAAAAATATTCTGAAACATATTTTTGAGTGAAATATACATTTTTTACATAAAATCAAGATATTTTTGTAGACGGTAACGCTGTTCGCTAAGATATAACGACTAAGGTAAAGATAATGAAGCTTAGCAGCAATTAGGCCATGCTTGGCCCTTTTTGCCTGCTAACTTACACTACCCTCCACCTTAACAATCACAAACATCCATGGTACGACAGGAAAATTCGAAAGAATTTTCCTGCCGCGTGCGGGATTCGAACCCACTACGGTTTTGCCGCACAGCCCTGGCTCGCCTCTGTAGGCAAGCCTTGGCCGCTTCGGCTACCGCCGCGCCAGATATAACGACTAAGTTTCCAACTAAATTCCTCTTACGTACAAAACTGTTCCTTCCACGACCGCGAAATTGTACGTAAATTATCATTTGGAAATAACAAATATCATATTTACACCATTTCTTCAGTGTTAAATGCATCCCTTCTATTTATGTTCAGTTGCTATTCATTAATTTTTAAACGTTAAAATTAAAACTATTACACAAAGCTGAAAATATCTGCCTTGTATTCTATTGTTTGGAACAGTAGAACAAAAGTTAACTGCGACTTTATTTCAAAAAAGCTCGTCTATACATTGTTAAAAAGCAAATTTTTTTCACATTTTCTCTCAAATACGTAATAATCATCAAATATTTCTTGATTCTATTTGGATTTACATGTTTTTTCAATCAGTTTATAAAATATAACCATCAAAAATTTCAAAATGATAATGCTCATAATCGTGGTCATCTGTGCCTAAAATTTTTATATAATATATGTAACTGATCAATAAGCTTTACTTCAAATATAGTTCACAATTAAACAACATGTCTTTTACTTTTTCTCTTTCGGGAAATTCCTCAATATTGAGTGCAGATTTTAATCCACCGATATACTTAGATGATGATTCAGATTGTGTTATTGGGTTATCTAACTTTGAAACATTCAATGTTATTCCAAACATCGATGAAACCAACAATAAATTACAATATGGTAAACACCACTTTAACAATACCTACTGGAGCTTATGAAATTACTGACCTTAATGATTATATTCAAATGAACATTCAAACTCCTAATGAGATAAATATAATACCAAATCGTAATACATCTACTGTGAGGATTGATACTAATGTTGACATTGACTTTACCTCGGACAATTCAATAGGTCGTCTATTAGGTTTTCACAAGAGAGTTCTTAAAGCGAATGAAATAAATATATCTGATTCTCCGGTGCAAATAATTAAGGTTAACGCTATATGCATAGACTGTAATATAGCTGTGGGATCATATTCCAACGGACAACCTGTACATATAATACATCAGTTTTTTTCAACTGTTGCATCGGGGTATAAAATAGTGGAAACACCACAAAATATTCTTTATTTCCCAGTATCTGTTAAGACGATCAATACTATAAGTGTTAAAGTGCTTGATCAAGACGGAAAAATTGTCAATTTTCGTGAAGTCAGTCAGACTACATTTAAAGAAGCTCTCATAGAATATGGTCGTTCGCTATAATATACCTTATCATACACCAAGTGTTGTGACCAAGCGTAGTTATAAAAGAAGGTCAAAAGGCAAATATTTAGTTAGTCCGAAAGAGAACGTTACTAAAGTAACATCTGAAAATAAACTATTCTTAAAATCGTTAGGTTTTGAAGTACTCATATAATGGATATTTTAAACGTGACATCAAGACCCTTTGTTGATAACTCAATTACAAATTTTGAATTACATAGTTATCAACCATCTGTGTCCGGATCATTCGAATATAATGATGAAATTAGAATTCCTATCCAAGAGGTTGATCTGTATACACTTCCTTCCGAAAGCCATTTATATATTGAGGGAAAATTAACAAAAGAGGATGGAACTAAGGCTACAAAATTAAGATTTATTAATAATGGTGTTGCTTTCTTGTTTAGAGAAATTCGCTATGAATTAAATGGAGTCACAGTCGACACCAATAGAAATGTAGGATTAACGTCAACACTTAAAGCCTATTTGTCTTACAGCGATAGCGAGAGTACTAAACTTCATAACGCTGGTTGGTCTCCAAAAGTACATAAATTGGGAGAAAAAATTACAGATGATGATGGAAATTTTAACGTTTGCATTCCACTTAATATGTTAATGGGCTATTTTGAAGACTATAAAAAAATTATTTTAAATATGAAACAAGAATTAGTTTTGATTCGCACTAATAATGACTTAGATGCTATCAGCGGTGCAGACGATACTGAAAAACCTAAAGTTACAATTAATAAAATTTTTTGGAGAGTTCCACACGTTTCAGTGGGCATTCCTCAACAACTGGCCCTAACAAAAATTTTAGATAAAAATACTGAAATACTGCTTCCATTTAGAAGTTGGGAACTGATTGAATATCCATCTTTAAGTGAGATGTCGTATTCCACCCTTCGAGCGGGTTTCAGGATTTCAGAACACCCAGTATATTCATAGAAGTAGTCTTGTACCTACGGATATGCCGGAGACCGTTGAATTGGGAAGGAAGCGAAATAGTAAAATTCGCCTACCTTTCCAATCCAAACCACAAACCCGCCACGGTTGCGAAACTAATCGCCTTCGGCCGGGCAAATCAAAAAAAGCCTCCACGGTATCATTTCAGACATTGTACTCGATACCGTCGGGGAGCAATTTCCGCGACTCTGCATCTCAGTGCAGACGTCGCCCCATAACCCGACATCGATCCTCCCGGCGCTTCCAGAGCGCTAAGACCAATTTCACCAATGTTTCCAATCTCACCCGCATCCCGACCGATCTCGCCTGGGTCTGCCATCCCGGCGCGCAGTGTCCACTGCCGCGACTCTCGCAACCTGCAGACGAACCCCGGGACGCTTCGAGGCGATATTTGGAAACAACCATCAGAAATTTCACCACACTTTCGAAATGGTCAAGGACGCTATCGCCAATAACTCCAAAAGTTATTAAGTCATCGGTGTCAAAGTTTAATGCAGCACTCCTCAAGTCGCTGGCATTATCTCACTAAATTTTCGTCCGAATCGAATGAGCCAAAACGCCGTTATACGGCGAAACGCGGTTTTCACGTTTTCCGCGTTTTCAGCCGTTCCGCTCATTCGATCTCGGCCGAACCCTCCAACCACACTAGAGTATCCCGAGGTGGTTGACATATCCAAATTCGAGCCGAATCGCGCGACTACTAACGGCCAGCTAAGCCATAATAGGTTTTCACGTCTTTATAGCTGCCGCCGGAGGTGTCCGCGCGATCTCGGCCGAACCCTCCAACCACGGCACTACTTCATGCTGTGCATCATCAGTCCACTGCTCAACAAAATCCATCCAGTAATAAGACCTCCGTAAGCTCTTTTACGAAGACGGGGAAAATTTCACCGATGTTTCTCCGTCTTTGGGCCGAAAATACCGTCTTCCGAGGGTCCCACCGCTCTGGCGGTTGGATGCGATGCTCGGTAGCCTAAGCCGAGACCGCGGGTAGAGTTTTTCCCAAACCGGGAAAAAACTCCAAAATTCCCGACGCCGACATCGACTATCCGGAGAGGCCGGAGGATCGAGTCCCGACGTCGACAGCGACGACGGGCGCTTTTTGCTGGAAATTTTGGCGGACAATTCAAGCCCGGTCCGCCAAAAGTATGGAGATCTCAAGAACGCGAACGAACGTCAACTCTCGGCGTTTGCAGGCTTATAGTGGGAGTACATGGTACAAGAAAGCGATACAGAGCGATTGTGTAACAAATCTTATTCATTCAATTTCATTCATTAACTTGTATATGTTAAATTGTGAATCTTTATTGTCTGTTAATTCATTTCAATATATACTTTTAACATATCTTCCACGGTTTGATTGAAAAAACCCTGTCATCAAGCTCAAGAACTTTGGAGCTCAAGCTCACAAGCTCGCTTCACGAGGCTTCCGACGAGGCTGCCATTCCCCGACGTGATATTAATAGTGCCTAGCAACCACTACTCGCTTCACGAGATATACCACCCGAGGTAGCCTAGCCTGAGGTGAAGACCCTGTTCGATAGCCCCCTGGATCGAAACAGCGATAAATTCCAGGATCCATTTGAGACCTGCGATACCGTCCGAGACTGAGCACCTCCGACGAAGATCCTGTGCGATACCCATTCGCATCGACACAGCGATACCCCAGGCTCCTCCAGAGACCTGCGTACCGCCCGAGGTAGTCCAACCTGAGGCGAAGATCCTGTTCGATCGCCCCCTGCGACGAAACAGCGATACCTTCAGGCTCCTCCAGAGACCTGCATACCGTCCAAGGCTGCGAACCTCCGACGAAGACTTTGATTGCGATCGTGCCGGCTCCATCGAGGGACCCGCACCTCGGTACAGAGTACATACATAGGCTCCTACGAGACCTATTCAATCAGACTCAATCGAGATCTGCAAATCCGAGGCAACTTTCCTCGTCAAACTTCTTGGCGGTCACTTGTCGAGGTAACCTTCCTCGTCAAACCCCTACGAGGCATTTACTTTGTGACCCACGGGCGCAAAGAAATAGTACGCACGTTATTGTGGCGGCGTACTTCCAAATTTAGTAAAGAAGTTGTCCTTGCTTCTAGGGCTCCCTCGAGAGACCAACATTTTAATAGTAGAGTCAGTGTTTCTACCAGACGTCTACAAGACTTTCGGAGCAAAAGAGCTTGCTCCAACATTGTCGTACGCGGAAGAAGAACCCCTGCGACGCGACTTCGATATCCAGTGCTACGAGGATTGGTGCCCTCGAAGATAATACTAGGAATAATAAATTAGATCGTGAGAATATGATCAAGACTGAGCTGGACGAGACCTCGTCCCCAATTGGAGAGACCAGCGGTTACACGGACTGCCCTCACACCTGTTTGCCGGCGAAAGATCTCTCGACATTCGGGGTGAAAGAGGAAATGGCCTCCTTCCCCAACGTTATCTCGATGCTGCGGAAGTACGCGGCACGGCGCAGCCACAGCGCAGTACGCGTTGAGGTCCGCTGCTACGCGGGTTACTGATACCACCTCGACCACCCCTCACGGCGCACTCACGGAGCCGAGTAGCACTCATGAGTTACAACGAAGTGGATCACCCACAGATACTCGGGACGAGGTTCAACTTACGTACCCACTGGTAGGGTCTGGGGAATCCCATGAGTCCAACCACGGTTCGCGGTCCGGCCCCGATAGCGGCCTACATCGCCATATTTAGAAAGTCTAACCCGACACGGCGCTCAGCGTGGGGCTCGACATTCTTCGTCGAGATCTCCCCCGCGAGCTCGTGTCCTAGACACCACGTCTGTAGGTCATATCCACCATAGACAACAGTCGTTTGAGAATATCCTGCGACCTGGAGTCCCTAGTGACGACCCACTTGAACCCTGTTTGTCACTATCGCGGCCCCCGGTTAAGGGAACATAACCTTCAGTTCATCTTACACGACATGGCGCTCGGCGTGGGGCTCGAAGTCCTGCTTCGACGTCTTCGCGGCGAGCCAATGTTGCTAATTCTCCTCATAATTCTCAAATATTAGGCACAAAAGATTGAAGAACTCGACATGGCGCCCAACGTGGAGCTCGATTCGAACTTCCGATGTCTCCACTGAGGACCCATGTCGATTCAACACTACGCGAAGATCAAAGAATACGACAGAGACGACCGAACATTCATGGTCCGTAAAAACAAGGAATAAGTTTGAAACACCCAGGCACGTAGTCGTCGCATTTCAGCATAATAGAAAACAAAAAATTGCAAGTGATGAGTTGGTTTGATAACATTAACTTGACCAATATTCGAGTATTTTTAAATAGCGAGAGATATCCATATCAAGATCTTTATTTAAATTTTAAGGCTAAGAAGCTTGCTTCTCTGTATGAGATGTTTTCAAATTTTCGAGCATCTTACTATGAAACAACGAAAGAACCTGTTTACACACCCGACGAATTTTCAACTATTTGTCCGATTGTGAATATAGATTGCTCTCGACAGAAAGAGACGGTGCAAAGTGGATCTGCTGCAATGCGGATTGAATTTGAGACAAGCGAAAACGTGGATAAAGACCCTACTGAGTACTGTTTAATTGTACATGACAGATTATTCCGCTATAATCCTCTGAAAAAAATTGTTAGACAGGTTTAATAACCGGTTAAACAGGTTTTATACCCTAACAACATGTATACAGGGTGTCCCGTAAAGTATGTTACAAACTTTGGGTGGTGATAGTACATAAAAAATATGACTAAAAACTCTAATAAACATAACCTCTTAAACGCACCGTTTTGAAGTTATAGGCCTTAAAAGGTGCAACTACAAAAGTAGTTTTTGTGACGTAACTCTTTGTTGGAAAAAGAAAACATAATGAAATTTTCAGGGACTAGTCAGCTTTAGGAAGCCAATAAATAATGCGGATATTAATAAAATTGAGAAAGCGGAAGGGTGTTTTTTTATCACCCTGTATCCTATTTTTTGCCAAAAAAAATTTTTCTGCAAAGATACAGCAAATATCATAAGATTTTTAGAAAGACCATTGAATTTAGAAATTTTTTTGTCTCTTGCATTTTTTATGTAAAATGATTAGTTTTCTAATAAATTTACAAAATGCAAAGGGAGTTTACTCACCGCTAGGTGTTAAATTTGACGTATTCAAAAAGTAGGCGCCTGTCACTTTTAACATAGTTGACATTTGTTACCATATTTTAATCGTGTCTGTTGACGAATTATTAATTTGTGAGTACAATGGCGGATAACAATCGTTTTACTAATCAAGAATATGCCGAAATGCATTTTATTTATGGATTATGTAATGGAAATGCAACAGCTGCTCGAAGAACATACATAGAACGTTATCCGCAGAGACGTCAGCCGTCTACACAATTATTTACTCGGATTCACAGACGGATTATTGAAACTGGTAGTGTGGTACCCCGTTACATACATTGTGGTAGAATTGCTAGAAGACTACCCGCGCAAGATGAACAAATTTTGAGATCTTTTGAACAAAATCCGGGAGAAAGTGTGCGAAGGGCAGCTAATCAGTTACAGCTTTCCAGAATGTCAGTTTGGCGTGTTTTGAAGGAAAACGGCCTTTATGCCTACCATCTCCAAAAAGTGCAACATTTAATGCCTGAAGATCTTCCCCGACGCCTAGAATTCTGCCGAATAATACTTAACCATCACCAACATAATGTGGAATTTATTAGCTCCATTTTATTTACCGATGAAGCCACCTTTACACGAGATGGTTTACTGAACTTGCACAATGCACATGCATGGTCAGACGAAAATCCTCATGCTACCATTGATAGTCATCACCAACACCGATTCTCAGTCAACGTATGGGCTGGAATAATAGGTGACTATTTGCTCGGGCCTTTCTTTCTACCTCAAAGGCTTGATGCAGTAGAATATTTAAACTTCCTAGAAAACCATCTCCCTGAGTTAATGGAAAATGTTCCTTTAAATTTGAGACAATACATGTGGTACCTCCATGACGGGGCACCTGCGCATTTCAGTGTTCATGTTAGAGAGTATCTACATATGCGGTTTCCTAATCGATGGATTGGAAGAGGATATAATGCACCAATAGCCTGGCCACCGCGATCACCGGACTTGAATCCTGTCGATTTTTATCTTTGGGGACACGCGAAATCTCAAGTTTATGCAACCCCTGTTGATACAGAAGATCAACTTAGACTGCGAATTGTAGAAACCTTTAATTTAATAAGAAATAGTCTATTCATATTCCAAAGAGTCAGATTTAACTTTATAAAGAGACTGACAGCATGTATCGATGCAGAAGGAGGTCAATTTCAACATTTATTATAATAACATATTTTGTTTTAGTTCTGTTTTGGTTACTTAATTAAAAAAATTATTTTGGAAATTGATTGTATTCTTAAAAATTCACTAGGCTTAAGAAATGTATGTAAATAATTCGGAAGCACTCATCTCTCTGCATTTTGTAAATTTACTAGAAAACTAAACATTTTACATAAAAAACACAAGAGACAAAAAAATTTCTAAATTTAATGGTCTTTCTAAAAATCTTATGATACTTGCTGTACCTTTGCAGAAAAATTTTTTTTAGCAAAAAATAGGATACAGGGTGATAAAAAAACACCCTTCTGCTTTCTCGATTTTATTCATATCCGCATTATTTATTGATTTCCTAAAGCTGATTAGCCCCTGAAAATTTCATTAAGTTTTCTTTTTCCAACAAAGAGTTACATCATAAAAACTACTTTTATAGTTACACCTTTTAAGGCCTATAACTTCAAAACGGTGCGTTTAAGAGGTTATGTTTATTAGAGTTTTTAGTCATATTTTTTTATGTACTATCACCACCCAAAGTTTGTAACATACTTTACGGGACACTCTGTATAAGAACAGTACTCGATGATCTTCAGATATAGAAAAGCCTTGCAAGAGTTCATAGAAAAACTTAAACAATTAAGAAGAGAAATTGATTTATATTATTTAAAAATATGTGTTGAAACAGTTGAAAAACTTAAAAATATGACATTAGTATTAGACTTTCAAGGATTCAAAATTGAAAACAGTAAATTTATCGTTAAAGAACTGGCTGCTTTTGATGGAGAGAAGATGTTTCATTTTTTGTTTAAAGCACCCTTTTCGTTCAATATGTTGTCACCGCAGTCTCAGAGGCATGTGCTATGGCTGACAAAAAATCATCATGGACTCGACTGGAACGAAGGATTCGTACCATTATACAAGTTTGGAAATATTCTACACATGCCCAATCCAACTGATACTATTTATGTAAAAGGGAAGGAAAAGGCAGACTACATCAGGAAGTTTGTTCAACTTCCCGTAGTTGAACTACCAGAACAACCTGTATTACAAAAAGATACACCAAAATGCTTTTATCATTGTGAAAATTATTGTAGTTGTGCACTTTCAAATGTATATTTTTTATTTGATACTTTTTGTATACCCGTTTAATTTTTATTAAAATATAAATAATAAATATTTGTTTCATTTCAATAAAACACAATCAACAATACATTTTTATTAAGAAACACATTAACAAAATCTTTTAATATATATTTTATGTCTGTGATTACTATCTAAGACAGGATTTATAATATTTGATAACTTAGCTATTTTTCTTTGGAAACGCTCTCTATCACTAGCAAAATTTTCCCAGTATCTCTTCCTAGATTCATTATATGCAAACGGCCAGGCTATAAGGATGTGTATTTTATTTTCTTTTTCATTAAATGTAACTTTCTTCATTACGGCCACACTCACCGTCAAATACTTTTAGATGCAAATAAATTAATTCCATAATCATGGAGACATTTTCACTATTTCGATTTTTTGACGGTTGGAATAAATTCACTGCATTTTCAATTATATTTCCAGCTTGACTCTGCAACCCTTTTTGCACAATCATAAAGTAATTGGGGAACTGTAATCTCTCTAATATATCCAGTCGATACTCGATCATAGATACATATTCCCATAAATTGCATATAGTTTCATAGCCCAGGTATATGTAAGAATTATTTTTCAAAATCTTTACAACTAGAGAATTTTGCACTTCTACAAACTCTATACGAAATTTTTCGTCTTCCATTCTTCTCTGTTGAACATTAAAGCATCACATTTATTTCCACTTAGTTTTACGTAGGGTTCATAATTAAAATCATCTGCTAATCCGATAGACACAAATTTGGTTTTAAATTTGTTTAAATGAAATTTTCTTTCATCTATAACCACACAATTATTTTTATTCTGAAATGCTGATGGCAGGGTATTCGGTATATCAATTTTAAGATCAGGTAAATCGAAAATACTTGCCTGGTACGACATTTTAAAATAAAGTAAAAATAATGTTCAATTTAAAGTCATTGTAGTTTGGCAGGGTGGATTAGAACTCTCAGTCTTTTAATTGGCTGGGTAAAAAGGAAGCGGGGCCAAGTGGTGGGAGGAAAGTAGTGGGAGGGTGGATTAGAACTCTCAGACTTCTTATAGGCTGGGTTAAAAAGAGGCGGGGCCAAGTGATGGGAGGAAAGTAGTGGGAGGGGCGGACTAGAACTCTCCGTCCTCTAATTGGCTGGGTTAAAAAAGAGGCGGGGCCAAGTGGTGGGAGAAAAGTAGTGGGAGGGGCGGATTAGAACTCTCCGTCTTCTGATTGGCTGGGTCAAAAAAGTGCGGGGGGGGGGGGTAAAATGGGGTGGGGGGTGGATTAGAACTCTCCAACATAACTACCCTCCATAAATTTTAAAATATCTAAAGCTATAGCTGAATAGGTGTATCAAAACCAAAACTTCTGAAAGTGACTTCAATTTTCTACTATTACGCGTTTGCGATATTATGAAACATATGTATATCACACAATTCTCAAATGTTCACATCACAACCTAAATTTTACTACTAAATGTCTAACGTGCGTCATTTTTCTTGGAAGATTTTCTATGTGGGTAAGGAGTGAAAGTATAGGTACATAGATTACAAAAGTTTTTGAATTATTCAATTTTAGATTCTATAAAGTTCTATAAAGGCATAATACATGGGATAAAATTACAACTACCTTTTCAGATTAAATGGATGTAAATATCAAAGGATGCTAAACAATTATCACATTTATTCTCTAGACTCTAGATGAAAAAATATATTCACTTTTTAGATCATTTTTCCACAAAATCTCATATCAAATAGGTATGACATGGTTATTTTGTCTTATAAAAAATTAAATTGTTTCTTCTAAATTAGTCTAATAGAAAAATATTTGGTTAAATCAATGATCTTTTAATATATGGCACCTGTTGTAAGTTTTACGTTTGGTAATGTCTTTCTTACAATATCTATCCTCACAATACATACATATACCACAACACTAAATACCAGATTATATTAGCATAGGCTAATTAAATTTTCGGTTTATAGTTAGAGATCCTGCTAATATATCTCTGAATGTTATAACAAGTTATATTATAATCATTTGTTTATATTCTAAGTTATTGTCAGAAATTCCACCATTTACGAGACATTAAAAAATATTACCGAGATAATTTACTAGGTTTGCATCATTCAAATAATAAGAAATTCATAGTAGTATAAACATTTTATTATTGTCAGATATACATGAAAATGAATAGATTACCCCCATATTCCGTAATAAGTTTTCATATAATTGAAAATCTATACCTAAAAGAATGTTAATTCTTATTGCACCAACTAACGTCAAAATTTGAAAATAATGTCTTTCTTACTTGCTCTCTGATGATTGTTTACCATTACTATTTTGCTGTAGATTGGTCTACACCTCCTTTACCATTATTTTCTTCAAATACTTCTAGTTCGCCTTTATCATTTTCATTATTTTCTATTTCGTCCTGTTTTTCAAGTAACGATAAAATGCTGTGTGTGTCTTTCTTCTGTTTAATATCCTGAATGTGTAATCTACGTTCATGATTTCTTAATTTATCTTTCCTTCTAAAGACTACTGCATAAACGACATTGGAAAGAATGATTTTTATGTATAATAGCATGTTTGCTTAACCCTCTCGGCCAACTCAATGTTTGACTACATATATGACAAATATACGTTGTTGAGCGTACGTTCTTAAGTGAAATGATACATAGGTAGGATATTTCTCATTATATTACCCCCTCTCATTAAAAATTATCCCCCTTTCATCGACAATTACCCCCCTTTTATCACCCTTTCATTGACAATTATCCCCCGATTATCCCTCTTTCATCGACAATTATCCCCATTTAATTTACAATTATATCCCGATTATCCCCCTTTCATCGTGAATTATCCCCCTTTTATCCCCTTTTCATTAAAAATTACCCCCTTTTATCCCCCTTTCATTGACAATTATCCCCCTTTTATCCCCTTTCATCAGAAATTACCCCCTTCTATAAAAGAGTAAAAAACAATTTTTGTGTAATAACTGAAATTACATCATTTTCTGGTAGGAATAGAAGTTAAAAACTACAAAAAGTATAATTTGTCATTAAATAATTCGGTTAAAAAGTACTCATGGTAATAATATACACTTGTTCAACAAACAAATAGTATATTTTTAAAAGTTGTCTTAGGGTTATTGTTCCATATATACATATAGATATAAATCATTGATATTCATTATTCTTTGGAAGATTTTCAAAAATACTCATTTTATCTAAAAATTTATAGTAAATTTCTAGACAAATTGGTAAATTGTGGTCAACACCTGCAATTTATAATTTTTTAAAATAAGTCGAATCGATAATTATTTTGACAAATCCGCAATCAAAGGTACATGATACCTTATAGAAGCTCAACTATGAGAACACTAGTCTAAAATCGAGGAATCTAAGGTTTCTTATTATATACATATATGTAAAATCACCTTAAATATGTATATGTATTATTATTATTAACCATGATAGGTTAGGTTGGGCTAGTTTAAGTTTAATTATAAAATATATAAAATATAAATTATTTATAATTAAACTTAAACTAACCCAACCTAACCTAACATGGTTAATAATAATTGNACAATATTTTTGAACCAGAAAAGACTTAGTACAACAGTTTTTTCATATCAAGTGTGACTTTAAGGTTCGAGTACCTAATCATATATATATATACATATTTCAGGTGATTTTACATATATGTAAATTATAAGAAACCTTAGATTCCTCGATTTTAGACTAGCGTTCTCATAGTTGAGCTTTCATAATATATTATGTACCTTTGCGGATTTTGTCAAAATAATTATTGATTCGACTTATTTTAAAAAATTATAAATTACAGGTGTTGATACTTTGATACCAATTTGTCTAGAAATTTACTATAATTTTTTAGTTAATCTTTTAAAATCTGCCAAAGAATAATGAATACCAATGCTTTAAATCTATATGTATATATGGAACAATAACCCTAAGACAACTTTTAAAAATATTTCTATTTGTTTGTTGAACAAGTTTATATTATTACCATGAGCACTTTTTAACCAAATTATTTAATTAGTTTTTAACTTCTATTCCTACCAGAAAAAGATGTAATTTCAGTTATTACACAAAAATTGTTTTTTACTCTTTTATCCCATTATGGGGATAAAACGGAGGTAATTGTTTATAGAAGGGGGTAATTTCTGAAGAAAGGGGGATAAAAGGGGGATAATTGTCAATGAAAGGGGGATAATTGCAAATGAAAGGGGGATAATTGTCAATGAAAGGGGGATAATTGCCAATGAAAGGGGGATAATTATTAATGAATGGAGATAAATGGGGGTAATTTTTAATGAAAGGGGGATAATCGGGGATAATTGTAAATGAAATGGGGATAATTGTCGATGAAAGGGGGATAAAAGGGGGTAATTATAAATGAAAGGGGGATAATCGGGGGATAATTGTCAATGAAAGGGGGATATAAGGGGGATAATTTTTAATGAAAGGGGGATAAACGGGGGGTAATTGTCTATTAATAGGGGATAATTTTTAATGAAAGGGGGTAATATAATGAGAAATATCCTACCTATGTATCATTTCACTTAAGAACGTACGCTCAACAATGTATATTTGTCATATCTCTAGTCAAACATTCAGTTGGCCGAGTGGGTTAAGCAGACATGCTATTATACATAAAAATCATTCTTTCCAATGTCGTTTATGCAGTAAAGTCTTTCGAAGGAAAGATAAATTAAGAAATCATGAACGTAGATTATACATTCAGGAAATTAAACAGAAGAAAGACACACAGCATTTCATTGTTACTTGAGATAGAGGACGAAATAGAAAATAATGAAAATGATAAAGGCGAACTAGAGGTATTTGAAGAAAATAATGGTAAAGGAGATGTAGACCAATCTACAGAATAATAGTTTTGTCCTGGAAATAAGTCAGAAACAAGAGACAAATTAAATGTATCATCTCCATTGTTAATAGTAAACAATCATCAGAGAGCAAGTAAGGAAGAGGCAGACATATTATTAAAAAATATATATTGACGTTAGGGACGTAGTTGGTGCAATAAGAATTAACATTCTTTTAGGTATATATGAAAACTTAATACGGAATATGGGGGTAATCTATTAATTTTCATGTATGTTCGCTTGTGTCATCTGAAACCGCCTAATCGTGCAGATATGGTAAACATATCGTGTACCGTTTTATCTAAGCTTGCAATACGAGTCAGTCGGCGAGCCTACTTTGCTGTATTATGATGTAAATCAGTATTCGGATGCAATAAACCAAAATTATTGCGTTAATTGTGTTTTATTATATCTCGCTATTTACCTAAAAAGCTAACATGTATATCTAACAATAATAAAATGTTTATACCACTATGAATTTCTTATTGTTTGAATGATGCAAACCTAGTAGATCTCGATTATATTTTTTAATGTCTCGTAAATGATGGAATTTCTGACGATAACTTAGAATATAAACAAATGATTATAATATAACTTGTTATAACATTCAGAGATATATTAACTGGATTTCTAATTATAAAGCGAAAATTTAATTAACCTATGCTAATATAATCTGGTATTTAATGTTGTGATATATGTATCTATTACTTGTGAGAATAGATATTGCAAGAAAGACATTACCAAACGTAAAACTTACAACAGGTGCCATATATTAAAAGATCATTGATTTAACCCAATATTTTTCTATTAGACTAATTTAGAGGAAACAATTTAATTTTTTATAAGATAAAATAACCATGTCATACCTAGTTGATATGAGATTTTGTGGAAAAATGTTCCAAAAAGTGAATATATTTTATCATCTAGAGTCTAGAGAATAAGTGTGATAATTGTTTAGCATCCTTTGATATTTACATCCATTTAATCTGAAAAGGTAGTTGTAATTTTATCCCATGTATTATGCCTTTATAAAACTTTATAGTATCTAAAATTGAATAATCCAAAAACTTTTGTAATCTATGTACCTATACTTTCACTGCTTACGCACATAGAAAATATTCCAAGAAAAATAACGCACGTTAGATATTTAGGAGTAAAATTTAGGTTGTGATGTGAACATTTGAGAATTGTGTGATATACATATGTTTAATAATATCGCAAACACGTAATAGAAGAAAATTGAAGTCACTTTCAATAGTTTTGGTTTTGATACACCTATTCAGCTATACCTTTAGATATTTTAAAATTTATGGAGGGTAATGCTATTAGCCACATATAATTCTATATAAAATACATCTTATTATTGTAGAAAACCACTAGAATTAAGCAAATAATAATCAATGAGAATTTATAGAAGAATACAAATTAATAGGGATATATGCATAAAAATATATAGGTAAATGTTAAATCGCCAATATTCTGAAACTTGTTAATTGTTATACTAAAGACCTACATATTTTTGGGTGAAATATACATTTTTTTCATAAAATCAAGATATTTTTGAAGAAAATTATCAAGACAATGAAATAATGCATATAAATAGGTAGTCAAATAATGCAAATAGATGCTTCATAGAATAATTTGAAGCCTGAAAGTATTAGCAAAGATATATATATTTTTTACATAGATTTCATTCTCGTAAAAATATACTTCATTATTGTATAATTTGATATAAAGATACAACTTGTTTGTTTATATTGGTAAAGTTTATCAATGACATAAATATGTGTAAATAGTGTTGTTTTTACTTTTACTTTATTATGTAAAATTCACATAAAATATAATTAGTTCGCATAAAATTTCCCATAAAATTATATATGTTATTTTAAAAATAACATCAAAATAATAAAATCCTGATGGATAAGTACAAAGTTGTGAGAATATAATGATAAAATTGTGTATATCTAAGTTTTTAGACAACCTGTAACAGTGTTAATAGTAGTAAAAAGTGGTGTTTTTTGCTTTAATTTACTTTTTTCGCGTAAAAATATTCCTTATTATTAGAGAAACCCATCAAAACAATACATATATTACATATAATTATCTAATAAATACATTTATATATGCTTTATAGAATTAAGTTTTCCTCATAATTTTCATCTTTTACATAAAATTAATGAGGGAATCGCCTTAAAATGTTATCATTATTGTCAAATACAAAAATTTTTGTTTCTTTTTGTGAAGGTTAACCATAGAAATTCTTAAACCCAGGTACAATTATTTACCAACACATTTTATCTAAAAAATCCGATGTTTCTTAGTTTGTAGATGAGGAAGGAAGTATTAGAAAGCATAAGAACTATTAAAATTGTGTCATTTGCTCTATGCAAATCACCTATTTGTCTTGAGGTAGAATTCAAATCAAACAATATTTTTGAACCAGAAAAGACTTAGTACAACAGTTTTTTCATATCAAGTGTGACTTTAAGGTTCGAGTACCTAATCATATGTTTACTAAATTCTAAACAATGTATATAAATCCCTACCAAAAAATTTAAAATTTTTTAATATATTCGGTTGCCATTGCGGATAGATACAGTTTTCGTTGTTTATTTTTTTTGCCTGATACTCTAAAATTATATATAAATCCAATTCTCTGACTGTATGTTGTATAATTGATAGTTTATTGTGTTGATAAGGTGTACAAAACACCCTGTGCGGTTCAGATGTTTTCGTTTAATGTTATCATTTTACAAACTACAAACACTACTTATTAGTGAGTCTAATTTATAAATTATTACCTACTTTACAAAGAAAAAAAGGGAATTCGAGTCAATAGGTACAGAATCTATTGATACCTATCACTTCTCGTACCTAAACATATTCTTTGAAATTTGCAGTTAGTGAAAAGACATAATTCTATTATAAAAAATATATAATCCATATGTTGTGCACTGTATGATGTAAATCTTCCAAATTGGTATTCGGTACATAACGTTAACATTCTCCCAATTCCGTGTTCGAGGAAATAATAGTTTGAAATGATGAGACTTTCATGTCTTATATAATGTAATTTACTTTCGAGCTCATGCATAGCTGTATCGAGAATTGTAACTTCTGACCAGTGTTGACTAACATTGACATTCTGTTATTTTTCCGTGAACGAAAAATAGCAAAACGTTTTAACATTAATACACCGATATTTACCATTAAGAACAGGTGAAAATCAAATAATTAATGTGGGTGGGATAAAAATGCACATTGTTGGTGATGTTTATTCATTATCACATGTACTTTTCGCCCAGATCATTAAATTTATCCCGATCGGGATACTTGAGTTGATGTTTTTCAATAGTTGGTGAACGCAAGTACTCTAATAAATTGGAAAGAAGCTTATACTTTAACCTTAACTTTACCATTTCTCACAAAAATCTTCCAAATTGATATTCGATTAAACCATTACCATTTCATGGTGTCATTGGATTTTCTTAATTTGGTCTTCGAGGAAATAATAGTTTGAAATGTGGAGACTTTCATATTTTATATGTAATTTACTTTCGAGCTTATGCATAGCTGTATCAATATTTGATGCAAATAATGAGTGATTATAATAAATGTCTATATAATTTTGTATATATTAATGTCTAATATATATTGTATCAGTTTTTACTTTGGGTATTTTTTTTAAATTTTAAGTGAAAACCGTTAGATAAAGTCAATATGTTCTACATATAGCTCTTTAAAAGTTTGCACCCTGTCAACCATCTAAGTTATAAGTCACCTCAACGATTTAATAAATTATACATTTTTTATCTATTTCTAGTTCTGAAATTGATCTTTTTGCAGCCATTTCAAAATCACCCATTATACCACTAATTTTGTTTAAATCCCTATTTGATATCAGTAGAATAGCTGTGCCGATTATGCTCCACAATTCAAGATGGCGACTGGAGCAGGATCGGCATAGCTTTCAGCCGGCTACGTCACATCGGCTGACGTCTGCGCGGTAGAGGTTGATGACCGTTCGTGCAGAACTAGAAGTATTATTTATATATGGATCTATCATTAGTAGTAAGGTTGATGATTTAATTAAAAATCAAATACAGAAAGTTTTATCATTTATTTGTTCTTGTTTATTACAATTCTTATACAATATAACATGTTACAATACATTATTTTTATCAATCCAGGAATTATGTTTGTCATCGTAACCTAACCATTTGACAAAAACTTTATTTCCCTTTTTTCGTAACACCTTTTCAACTAAGTGGGCGTCAGGATGTTTTACTTTTTGCAATTCCAGTTCATAGAAGCCTCCTGTTATTTCTTTACCACTCTCATCCTGCAATAAATATGTTGTGGGATTCGTTAATCTTATTTTCCTAATGATAAATATTTCACTAGACCAATTTGGTGTGTAACCTTTCTTAAAAGCTTCTCTATATTTGCTAATTCTCACATGGTCGCCTACTTTAAATTTTGTTATTTTATCAGCAATTTTTAAATGAGTATATGTTGACTTTAATAATGATTTCTCATTCCTTGATGTAACTGTATTTGGTTTCATCCTTATTGTAGAATGGACAGTGTTGTTATATCTATCAACAATTTTATCTAAAATATGAGTCCACTTATATTCTCCTGCTAAACTAAAAGAACGCCAAAGCATATTCTTTATAGTTCTAATGGAACGTTCCACAATCGAAGCCTTCTTCGTACTATAAACACTGTAGTGGTTAATATTATATTTTTTCATCAGTTTCTTGAAATTCTCATTATAGAATTCCTTTCCCATGTCAGTTTGCAGATTTTTCGGAATTTTTTTAAAACGTTGTAAAATCATATTCATTGCAATTGTAACATCTTGCGCTGATTTGCTTACTAGAGGTTTTGTCCATACGAATTTAGAAAAACAATTAATAACGATTAGAACATACTTATATCCATTATTTTCCTTTGAATATGGTATCAAATCAATTAAATCAGCTTGTATTAAATCATTCAGACCTTTTATTACGGTTCTACGTCTTCTGAAATTGATTCTGGCAGGCTTGTGTAATTCATTAACAATGTCTTCTTTTACACTTGTTGCATATTTGTTAAATTTGTTGAGATATTTCATATTGGATTCAAATTAAGATTATAGTATGTAAAACTCATTTCTATATATTTATCCCCACAGGAACTCGCAGAAAGAATTCCAGAAATAAATTATTGTTTGTAGTTTGTGGATCTTTTTCTCGAAATGAAATACTATCACCACGATGTAGCTGGATGTTGACTAGTTCTGACAAGGTAAATTCCTTCTCATTTATAATTGTTATGATATCATTAGGGTAACCAGTTACATTTTCAACCATAGCTGACTCGTGGAAGAAAACGTGACATGTTTTTATATTGGATATTAAATACTTCTTACTGTTTTCTTGAAAGACCGTGGACTCAAATGTTAAAATAACATTATAATATAACTCCTTCATTATGTTTCCTGCAATGTTTTCTAATATTACGTCAAAATCTTCATGATCCGCAGATGAATGCTTTGGGTGACTTATATGTCTACCAAATTTATCGATTGTCATTTTTTAAGTTAGATTATTTACTCAATAATTTTAGATTCACGCAACTCTTCGATAATAGACACGATCTCGTTGACGTGACCTGTATGGCCAGCAGTTTGAGAGGAAACTAAAAGCCTTAATCTATCAATAAGTTCATTAGGGTCGTCCCAGTATACGTAGTCGATTGGATTATTCGAGGCTTCCATTAACATACCAAGACCTAACTTCTTTCGAGTTGC
The DNA here is from genome assembly GCF_000390285.2 of Anoplophora glabripennis. Classification (NCBI taxonomy): domain Eukaryota; kingdom Metazoa; phylum Arthropoda; class Insecta; order Coleoptera; family Cerambycidae; genus Anoplophora; species Anoplophora glabripennis. Next base: position 151,418 of record NW_019416795.1, read on the forward strand.
TATACTACGAGGTCTTCGCGGTGTTAGTGGTTGTATATTCAAAGCGGAGATGATTTTTTTATATTTGTAGGAACCATTACCCTGAATTTGTTCATTTTCAGAGTAGTTTCTTTTATTAGCATTCGTTCTTTTAACAATGTCTAAGTAGTTTTTTCTATCACCTTCTGTGAAACCAATTGGATGTTTCTTAAAAATTAACTCGTAGAGTCCAGGAGTCCCGTTATAAGTTACCCCGCCTATAATTAAATTGTTACCATCGAATTGTAGAGCTGAATTACCAATTTTTAATTCATTATGATCGGGATCATATCTAACACCATATCTAAAGTCAAACTCATTATGAACATCACCAATCATTTTATGAACATATTCTCTGGGTAAAGGATCAAGTTGATTCAAATAATACATCATGGCGGGTGAATTACTAAAGTCTTGAATGTATTCTTTTGCATCTCTTACATTTTCAGTCTCTAGTTCCTCATTGTCTTCCGCATTATCTCCATCAGCAATATAATTATCATCTGAAGTTCCTTCGGCGACAACTGATGTATCTAGGAAACTTGGTGCATCAAACGTCATCGATCTATTATGTTTTGTTATCCTTTTCCTTGGTGAGCTAAACGAAAAGCTTGATTTCACTTCCTTTTTTATAGGTTCCTCACTTTTTATATTTGATTCTCCATCAAGTTTCTCGGCAATTGTTTGTAAACGTTTTGTGATAGGGAGAAACGATTGTTCTTGAACTATATGTCCTTCTTTCAGATCATTCAGCTTTTGCTTTACTATGTTTCTCCTCTGTATTAACAATTTTTTTAATTCAATTTCCTTTCTATTCATATTGAAAACAGCAATTCTTCCTAACTGCAGTACTTAATATAGATTCGTCATAGACATTAAAAACCAGGTAGCGGGCTGTAGAAAACAGGTTCCAGGCTGTTGAAAACAGGTCTGTAGCAGCAAAAAACAGGTTGCAGGCTGTAGAAAATAGGTTCGAGGCTGTAGAAAACAGGTCTGTAAAAACAGGTCTGTAAAAAACAGGTCTGTAAAAAGCAGGTCTGTAAAAAACAGGTCTGTAAAAAAACAGATCTGTAAAAAACAGGTTGCAGGCTGTAGAAAACAGGTCTGTATCAGTAAAAACAAGTATCTGTCAGTAAAAAACAGCGTAGTGTTGCAAACAGTTCAGTATGAATACTAATAATGATTAATAATGCAGAGCTCATTTCTCTTTATATATGTATGTAATGATCAAATCCTTTTCTATATCTACCATTACTGATATCATTGTCTTTGCTAATCACCATAAAACCATATTTATCTTTCCAGCATAGTGAGCAAATTTCCTAAGTTTATTAAAACTCATATCGGTATTAATGTGATCTTCATATATATGCTTCAAATTTAAATCATCTTGCTTGAAGACTATCAACATATTTGCATTATCACGTATTAGATGTTTTGGAATACGTGTATACGTTTGACAAAGGTAAAAACAGTCTACTTCTATATGACGTCCCATATTGAAGTAATTTCTCATAACATTTTGTTTATCACAGGCTACATCATCAAAAATAAATATTGAGTTTCGTTTTACATCTTCAGGCTGTGGAATGTTGTCGCAATTAATGAAGGAGTAATATCCAATTCCTTTTATTGGTTTTAGAAGCTCTTCTAAATACTGATATTTTGACTGATAGACTTGGAAAAAATATAAATATTTTCAAACTTCAATCCATTAGGATGCTCGATTAATCTAATCATAACATTCGTTTTACCACAGTTTGATGGGCCAACAACCAAACAACGAATTGTGGATGGTAACAATTCTCCATGCCTCTTCAGAAGTTTTTTTTCTTCGATATCATTGTTGTTAATGGGTAAAACCGTTGACTGTTTTACAATGCGCATGACGAAAGCAATACTATAAATAAAGCCTAGTCTATGATTCTCTACTTATATATTAAATGTGATGTTGATATTATCATCATTCTTGAGTAGTTTGTAGAGCCAAATGCTTCGAACAGCAAGAAAATCAGGCAGTGGTATATTAAACTCTGTTATAAATAATTTACCAGTAGAGCTCCATATTCCAGGATATAAATTTTGTGGTCCTGGTACAAAACTTGCGAAGAGATTAGCAAGAGGTGATGTGGGTATTAATGGTTTAGACGAAGCTTGTAAAGAACACGACGTGGCTTATAGCAGAGAGAAAAACTTGGAGCAACGACATAAGGCAGATCAAATTTTGGGCGAGAAGGCTGTGGAGAGATTTAAATCATCAAACGCATCTGTAGGAGAAAAGGCAGCAGCTTTGGCTGTGGCAACAGCAATGAAAGCTAAAGTTAAATTAGGAATGGGATGCGTTAACGAAAAAACTAAGAAAAGAAAAAGTAAAACTGGTAAACGTAAAGTGAAATCTAAAAAAGTTGGGGGATCATTAGCATTTAAAGATGTAGCAAAGCAAGCACGAGTAGCGTTAAAGGGTAAAAATGTGAAGAATATGAAAGATGCTATTAAAGTTGCATTAAATGCTGTTAATAAAATTAAGAAGAAGAAGAAACATATTAAAGCTGCCCGAGTAATCCCAATACCTAAGACAGGAGGATTTCTACCACTAATCCCATTATTTGCAGGCTTAAGTGCGCTTGGTGCTTTAGGTGGTGGAGCAGCAGGAATTGCAAAGGCTGTTAATGATGCCAAAGATGCAAAGCAAAAGCTTGAAGAAAGTAAACGACATAATGTTGCAATGGAAGAAATAGCTATGGGTAAAGGATTGTACATGAGACCTTACAAGCAAGGATTTGGTCTTTTTTTAGGACACAACCAACGTTCCAAACGTTACCGATAAAATTACCGAAACGAGCTCTTACTAATTTAGATTTAATAAGATTGGCTAAGAAATTAAAAATTCAACATTTTCGAGGTGTATTTATGAGAGATAGTTTACCACATCGTGTGCATTATAAAGAATGTGGTATTATTAATCTAGACAATGAAAGAGGCTCTGGAACACACTGGACTGCATATAAGAAAAATGGAGAGAAAGCAGTATATTTTGATAGCTACGGTAACCTACGACCTCCACGAGAAGTGATACTTTACCTAAATACAAAAGGATCGTGTAAAATATTGTATAATCATGAACAGTTACAATCATTTAATACATTCAACTGCGGTCATCTGTGTCTCAAATTTTTGTATAATTAAAAGTGCAGTGAATGTTTTTGAATAGTATACTTCATAACACCGAAGATGTCGAATACTTTTTTAATGTCTGGAAGAAGTTCAACACTTACTTCTAGGTATAATCCTCCAATTATTTTGGATGATAGTAAAAACTACGTCTTAGGGTTAATAAGCTTCAAATCCTTCAATTCAATTCCAAATATCGAGAAAAATAAGAACAACAAATTTTATTTTGGTTCCAAGGGTAAATATATTGAGATTCCAGAAGGTAACTACGATATTGAAGCAATAAATAAATATCTACAACAAAAGTTAGGTGACTCCAGATGGCTTGATAATGATAACAGTACAACAGTGAGGATTCCTAAAGGGTTTCAAAAGCTCATTTCTATTAAAACCAACAATAACACTCTCAAGTGTAGAATCAAATGCAGTGAAGACATCGATTTTACTAAACAAGATTCAATAGGTTCGTGGTTTTAAACCACGAAAATTGGCTGCATTTGGTAATCATGAGTCAGATTTTCCAGTCGACATTTTCAGTGTAAATACCATCTGCATAGAATGCAATATTGTGGGTGGATCCTATATTAATGACAGGCAAGCTCACGTTATACATGATTTTTTTCCTACAGTGCCAGCAGGTTTTAAAATTATTGAGACTCCAAGTAACGTTGTCTATTTACCCATCAACATTCGAATGATCGATCAGATTGTTGTTAATATAGTCAGTCAAGATGGTGAACTTATCAATTTCGGACGAGAGGTGGTGTCATTAAGTCTACATTTGAAGGAAACGTGATTAATAAATGCAATGGTAATAAGGTACAACAAACGTGGCGGTTCAATTAGTCACAGAAACTATATAAGAGGTATACATTTAAAACCAGTCGTCTGTTCTACACGAGTCATCAAACCAATAACAATAAGAAATCGAAAGTTTCTTGAGTCTCTTGGTTTTAAGGTAATTTTTAAGAAGTGATAATAAAAATGGATATATTAAATGTCAACGAGAGAGCTTATTTTGATAACACTGTTATTAGCTCTGAGAAACATACTCATCAACCGTACGCATCTACGTCTTTGAATAATAATGATGAAATTCGTATTCCAATACAACAGCAGGATGTCTATACATTACCCAGTGAAAGTTCATTGTACATTGAAGGTAAATTATTGAAAACTGATAATACAGCCTCCAAAACTGCTACATTTGTGAATAACGGTGTCATGCTTTTATTTGATGAAATCAGATATGAAATGGGTGGATATGTAATAGATCGCATCCGTCATCCAGGTCTAACCTCAATTCTAAAAGGATACGTGTCATTCAATAGATGTGGTACTCAATATCTACAAAATGGTGGATGGTTTCTAAATAACAATGAACGGTCACCTATAGTTGACGATAAAGGAAATTTTAATGTTATAATTGATTTATCTACAATTTTCGGATTCTGCGAAGACTTTAAGAAAATTATTTTAAATCTGCGACAGGAGTTGGTGTTAATTCGTTCAAATTCGGATATCAACGAAAACGAGCCAGTTAAAGTTGTGTTAAATAAAGTGTTGTGGAAAATGCCTCATATACCAGTGTCAGATGTGGAAAGGTTGAAATTGGTTGACTATATAGCTAGGAACAAGGAATTTGTAAGTTTCATTTAGGTGTTGGGAACTACATGAGTATCCTCTCCTACACGAAACGCAGCGTCACACTAGGAATATCAAGACTGCAACACAACTTGAGAAACCTAGATTTGTAATTGTAGGATTCCATAGTAATCGTAAAAATAAATTGAATAGAAATTTTAGTCAGGCTGATCATTGCAATTTAATCAATATGAAACTGTATCTTAATTCTGAGATTGTTTCCTTATGATAATTTGAATTTAAATTTTGAGAATGATCAAATAGCAACCTTGTATGACATGCATGCAACGTTTCAACGATCGTATTATGAAAAGGAAAACGAAATTCAAGAAAGGAGGAGGACCTCTAAGGCCGGTTTTCGGCCCCTTTTGTTTTTTTTCAAAATAATTTTTTTTTCGCCAGTATAGGTCATAAACAGTCGATTTGACCCTAAACGGAACCTCAAATACACCCCCCCCTTATTCACTCCACAGTCCCTATGATAAAATAATCGGGTAGCATAAACGCCTTGTAAGTGACTAACTATTTGCCAGACTACTACCCTTGTGCCCTTTTACATATTAATTCGCTCATACCCTGCCCCCCCCCCCCCGCTAATTTTATTGAAACTTCTCTTAGCGTTACCCAGAAACAACGACGTGGACCTGGACGTGGTAGGTATTTGGTTCTTTTGGGGTGCTTTATTAACGTGAGTCCCCTTGCCTCTCATTGGGGTGCTTTGTTAACGGGAGCCGGGGGGTGGAGGGGCAGGGTATGAGTGAATTAATATGTAAAAGGAATCAAGGGTAGTAGTCTGGCAAATAGTTAGTCACTTACAAGGCGTTTATGCTACCCTATTATTTTATCATAGGGACTGTGGAGTGAATAAGGGGGGTGGGGTATTTGAGGTTCCGTTTAGGGTTAAATCGACTGTTTATGACCTATACTTACTTGAAAAAAAAACAAAGGGGCCGAAAACCGGCCTTAGAGGCCCTCCTCCTTTGCACCTTTAGTTGTTATTGATTGTTCTCATCAGAATGAAAGTCTTAAATCTGGTTCAGTTGATATTCGACTAGAATTCGAAACTAATAAAGATATTTCTCCAAATACAAATTGTTACGCTCTGGTACTTCATGATTGATTGGTTAAATATAGTACTCTTAACTAGTGTTGTAAGAATTGTACAAAACATGTAACTAATAATTGTTAATAAATAATAATAAGTCTTAAAGTGTTTTAATTCATTTTATTCCATAATTCCATTTAATAAACAAAGAGTTCTATTATAATCTTGCAGATGTTCAGAAGGCCAAGGGTCGGAATCGGGACCACAACTCNACCACATCGTGTGCATTATAAAGAATGTGGTATTATTAATCTAGACAATGAAAGAGGCTCTTAAACACACTGGACTGCATATAAGAAAAATGGAGAGAAAGCAGTATATTTTGATAACTACGATAACCTACGACCTCCACGAGAAGTGATACTTTACCTAAATACAAAAGGATCGTGTAAAATATTGAATAATCGTAAACAGTTACAATCATTTAATACATTCAATTGCGGTCATCTGTGTCTTAAATTTTTGTATAATTAAAAGTGCAGTGAATGTTTTTGAATAGTATATTTCATAACACCGAAGATGTCGAATTCTTTTTTAATGTCTGGAAGAAGTTCAACACTTACTTCTAGGTATAATCCTCCAATTATTTTGGATGATAGTAAAAACTACGTCTTAGGGTTAATAAGCTTCAAATCCTTCAATTCAATTCCAAATATCGAGAAAAATAAGAACAACAAATTTTATTTTGGTTCCAAGGGTAAATATATTGAGATTACAGAAGGTAATTACGATATTGAAGCAATAAATAAATATCTACAACAAAAATTAGGTGACTCCAGATGGCTTGATAATGATAACAGTACAACAGTGAGGATTCCTAAAGGGTTCCAAAAGCTCATTTCTATTAAAGCCAACTCTGAAGTGTAAAATCAAATGCAGTGAAGACATCGATTTTACTAAACAAGATTCAATAGGACACTTGCTTGGTTTTAAACCACGAAAATTCGCGGCATTTGGTAATCATGAGTCAGATTTTCCAGTCGATATTTTCAGTGTAAATACCATTTGCATAGGATGCAATATTGTGGCTGGATCCTATATTAATGTCAGGCAAGCTCACGTTATACATGAATTTTTTGCTACAGTGCCAGCAGGTTTCAAAATTGTTGAGACTCCAAGTAACGTTGTCTATTTACCCATCAACACTCGAATGATTGATCAGTTTGTTGTTAATATAGTCAGTCAAGACAACTTATCAATTTCAGACGAGAGGTGGTGTCATTAAGACTACATTTGAAGGAAACGTGATTAATAAGTGCAATGGTAATAAGGTGCAACAAACGTGGCGGTTCAATTAGTCAAAAAAACTATATAAGAGGTATACATTTAAAGCCGGTCGTCTGTTCTACACGAGCCATCAAACCAATAACAATAAGAAATCGAAAGTTTCTTTGAGGCTCTTGGTTTTAAGGTAATTTTTAAGAAGTGATAATAAAAATGGATATATTAAATGTCAACGAGAGAACTTATTTTGATAACACTGTTATTAGCTCTGAGAAACATACTCATCAACCGTGCGCATCTACGTCTTTGAATAATAATGATGAAATTCGTATTCCAATACAACAGCAGGATGTCTATACAATACCCAGTGAAAGTTCATTGTATATTGAAGGTAAATTACTGAAAACTGATAATATAACCTGCAGAACTGTTACATTTGTGAATAACGGTATCATGCTTTTATTTAATGAAATCAAATATAAAATGGTGGATATGTAATAGATCGCATCCGTCATCCAGGTCTAACCTCAATTCTAAAAGGATACGTGTCATTCAATAGATGTGGTACTCAATATCTACAAAATGGTGGATGTTTCCTAAATAACAATGAACGGTCACCTATAGTTGACGATAAAGGAAATTTTAATGTTATAATTGATTTATCTACAATTTTCGGATTCCACGAAGACTTGAAGAAAATTATTTTAAATCTGCGACAGGAGTTGGTGTTAATTCGTTCAAATTCGGATATCAACGCTATAATAAATTCTAACGAAAACGAGCCAGTTAATGTTGTATTAAATAAAGTTTTGTGGAAAATGCCTCATATATCAGTGTCAGATGTGGAAAGGTTGAAATTGGTTGACTATGTAGCTAGGAACAAGGAATTAGAAGTTCCATTTAGGGGTTGGGAACTACATGAATATCCTCTCCTACAAGAAACTCAGCGTCACACTTGGAATATCAAGACTGCAACACAACTTGAGAAACCTAGATTTGTAATTGTAGGATTCCACAGTGATCGTAAAAATAAATTGAATAGAAATTTTAGTCAGTTTGATCATTGCAATTTAATCAATATGAAACTGTATCTTAATTCTGAGATGTTTCCTTATGATAATTTGAATATAAATTTTGAGAACAATCAAACATGTATGACATGTATGCAAAGTTTCAACGAACGTATTATGAAAAGGAAACAAATCCATTTATACACCTGAAGAATTCAAGAAATTTGCGCCTTTAGTTGTTATTGATTGTTCTCATCAGAATGAAAGTCTTAAATCTGGTTCAGTTGATATTCGACTAGAATTCGAAACTAATAAAGATATTTCTCCAAATACAAGTTGTTACGCTCTGGTACTTCATGATCGATTGGTTAAATATAGTCCTCTAACTAGTGCTGTGAGGATTGTATAAAACATGTAACTAATAATTGTTAATAAATAATAATGTCTTAAAAGTGTTTTAATTCATTTTATTCCATAATTTCATTTAATAAACAAAGTTCTATTATAATCTTGCAGATGTTCAGAAGGCCAAGGGTCGGAATGGGGACCACAACTCCATCCTAAACGGGCATTTAAATCTTGTTCACCTCTTTTTACATTGTCCTGAATCCATTTGAGAATATTAGCATGACGAATATTTATTGATAGTTGAAATTTCCAGTACAACTTTTTATACTCTTGTACCGTGCACAGTTTGCAAAGTGTACGGCTTCTAGCATAGTATGCTGCTTTACTCATGGCGTCATCTATTGTTTCATCAATGGCTTTATAATTACTTGATATATTTCTTAGCGGAAAAGGAATGTTCTCAAGATATTGATAATATTTACCATCCAGTAACAATTCAAAGAAGTATATTTTGAATATTTTAATATTTTAATTGTGGGATGTAATGTGCACAATATCATTCAACTGTTTAATGGATACGTTCTCATATCCTTCTTTTTGGCACACAGTCAACACGCTATGAATAAATGCATCCACCAACAATTCTATGGTTTGGAGAGGAGGTTATATATCATATTCCGTTAACCACTTAAAAGCTTCCTCTGGTATTGCCACTTCTTCTAAGATATTCTTAAATAACTTGTATCTTTCTTCATCGTAACAACACTCGACAATGCAATGTTTTATAAAGTCACTGTAAATATTAACGGTTGCATAATGCAAAGCAATATGCATCTCACTGCATGCTTGTCGTAGTCATGTTATTCATCGGAGAGAAATGAATACAAACTGATGTTGATCGGTTAGCTTGTAACTTATATACCAGTAACTTGCTGACTGGCGAATAAACCAGCAGTATATACACTAATAGTTTACAGAAGACATTTCTGCAGATGATTTATCGAATACAAATTCTTTTGTTTGCGGTGTTATCATCATCATCTGAAATTCTCTCATAACCCCACGGCTTCGTATCTGTGCTCCTAGAATTTAAAATTCTTTTATCATCGTAAGGGTTAAGAATCATCTTATTTTGTCGAATTGTATAGACACAATGCTTTTTAGATCTAATTAAATGCTGTGGCTTGTAAACAATTTCATGATCGAATAGAGTTCTTTTGTAGTCTTCAAATGAAATTTTCTTAACACCTGCTCATGTAAAACTCTTTGACGTCTTAACTATCTTGTTATTATGAACTTTATAAGCATACATTTTTGCTCGAAGGCCGATAAATTCTAGCATTATTTTTCCATTATTTTCATCTTTCATCAAACCTGGCACTTTCTTGTTTTTCTGTTCTATTCCATATGGATTATGAGAGTCATAATCAGATGTATCAAATCTGTGGCTGTCTTCTTTAATATACTCATAAATATCAGACACATTCAATTGATAAATTAGACTATCTGTATCTGTGTACAGGAGTTTTGCTTTATTTTTAAATTTTTGTAAGATATAATCATAGTGAAATTCATATAGAAAGGTTTTAGATATATCTAGAACACAGAATCCTGCGTATATAGGTTTATTAAATAATATTTCTAATTTATTCATTTCTATGATTATCATATCAACATCAAAAATGCTACAACTGTGAAAATTAGGTTTTGCAATATAATTTTGAGCGCCATAACGCCCGTCCCATTTAGTGGTCATACGGACATCTCTGTATTTTCGTACGTTCTCCATTAATTTGCTGTATACAGCATTTATCATTAATTTATAAAAATTTTTATCAAAATCATTTTTAGATTGCTGACGCAACATGGTGTTTAAATCAATATACTTTTTCAACCACGCAGCTTGTTTAAATCGGAGAACTCTGTTAATTTTCTTTAAACGTAATCCATGCTTCAAATAAAGTTTTAAATTTCTGTAATGGACAACGTAATTATTTTTTGGATACAATGTTAGTAATAATTTTTTTAATTTTGATCTCGAAGGTATTGGTGGAGTCATGTGTTGTGGAGCTAATGGCAGATCACTATGAATTTGATGTAGATAAGTCACAGTCGAAAATATAGCCAACATCGACATTATCTGGAATATTTATTATATCCAAATTTTCAATTTCATTCTCTTCAAGAAATTCAAATTCTCCATATGGTAAATATTCAGACATTGCAGCCCCATATAAATTGTTTACATCAAAATACATTAGATAAACAGACTCTTGATTTGAATCATAGTGATCCCCCATATATTTATTACTTGCTTTTGCGTATCTATTAGAACACTGAGACACTTTTCCAAGGATACCCCTCTCAATAAAGTTTTTCGATATCAGTTAAAAGTTCTAGGTACACTCCAGTCGTTTTAAGCAGAACATCGAACGCTAAACCTGGAGCAGAATAAAAATGTAACGGATCCAGTTCATATGTTAATAAACAAGTTCGTCGAAAATTTTCGAATATATCGGCAAGAAGGAGAACATCACTTTTCAAGTATAAATCAGAATAATCACCTAAAGTCTTTATGTTAAATGTTTTCCAAACATTAAAAGCATGCTGATAATCTTCATCTCTAATGCACTCATCATGCAATTGACTATAGAAATTTGTTTTTGACGGTAAACAGGTCTCAGTGAGTTTTTCCCACGAATCAATATAATCGTAAGGAAAAACACCTTTTCTTGTCAATAAATCAAATTCTTGATCAGTATTACAGGAAGCTCTAACAGTGGTTTTCTTTTCATTTTCCAAATAAGAAGATAATTTATCAATACTGCTAGCCATAAAATGGAATGAGTCAATTAATCGTACGTGTACATCGGTACCCTCAACCGTTTTAGTAAATGAAATATATTTTTCTTTATTAACTGGTAATAACCGAATTGGACCTGCAAAACCGGTAGCCAATTGTTTCATTATAAAATTAGCATCATAACCGAATAAATTATGAAAAACAACTAGGTATATTAAATGAGTTTTGATAATTTAGATTACAATCTTGATGAGCAGCACCTCTGTATTTTGATGTAAGATGGCAATGATCGCAAACTTTCATATCTTTCGATGTAAATGTACATATATGACAGTGAATCAAGGAAAACAACAACAGCGGCAGCAGCAAGAACCCAGATTAGTATGAGAAGTGTAAATATAAACTGTGTGGTTTACAGAAGAATACGAGTCATTTATATGCTCAATGCTGCTGGAAGCTTGCACAGATAAAGTGAAACGTTAGATCGTTTTGAAGCATTCTACCACAGTTTTGCTTTTGCTGTTCTTAAATGTAACTTATTCCTTTACACTAATTCTGATTTTAAACAATACATGCTCTTAATTATAGCACTACAACAACTATGTTACAGGTAAACTAATAAAACATCCAAAAAATGTATAACTTATTTGTATATTTTGAATATTACAGGGAAAATAATTAAATTCAAGAATATATAATATTTCTTTATTACAGGTAAACTAATAAAATAGTCAAAATATTTATAACTTACTTGATTATTTTGATTCAGATTTTGAACAAGGTATATTCTTAAATATTACATAAAAGACAAAAATATATAACTTATTTCTTTATTTTACGTATTCTAAATATAAATTTTACAATTTATAAACATTTGCTAATGCACATACACAACGGTATGTGATTCCAACATTCCGGAAACGTCGGTTTTAATTTAGGTTGTTCCAGAAATGCACATATTTCTTCAGGAATTCTGCTTTCTGTTTCCCTTTAACAAAAATTATTCTAGCTGTCTTGGTTGCTCCTTCAAGAATTTTAGGGAGATATTCGAGAGATACATAACCATCATTCCATGGAATACCACGATGAAAATTCATTACCTAATTACCCTTTTGTAGCTCCGTTGATAGCCGATTTTATCATTATAAATCCTCAGTTATTTCACAGCCCACCTGATTTCTCCCTTCTTGTTACTAATCTTGAAGGACTGAATATCAACCACGCAATCGGAATTCATTTTTTGAAGGATGTTTAATTGCAAATGAGTATTTCAATTCAGATACTAATATCTGCAATATCGTTACAAACGATAGGACACTGCTTACAACGGGTGAATCAGTTTGGTATTCGCGGCCCTGTATCTCTTTTATTTTAACAAATAGCTATAACAAAACCTATATATTTTTAAATCGCCGCACAAACTCTATCAAATGACATTATTAGATCGTCTCCATGGTAACATATGTCAAAATTGCTATAGTCAATTGTTTTTGTTCAAATGGCACACTATATATTTTTTATCAATTCTGGAAGATATTTTTTTCTGCGTTCAGCTATGTAAGGAAGTATACAGGGTGGGCCACCAGTAACGCCTCGGTCGCTAGTGACCAAACGGCAAATGTTACAGAAACCTGTTTAGGTGGGTATGTGTAGATTGATTACGGCTACATTTTAAAAATATTTTGAAATATACAGGGTGCCCAGGAAAAGCGTACCGTATCAGAGTTATCTTTTTTTAAAGTGGAACACCCTATATTTTACTGCATTTTTTGAAAGCACCTTAAAAAATAGGTGAACTTTATTAAAGGTTCTGCATACCTAGGACTTATAGTTTGTGAAATATTTCAATTTTAGTGAAAATGCAAGCATAGCGTAGAAATTTAATATTAGCAATAAAAACAATTTTAAGGAAGCAGCTTTGGAGGGTCAATTTTAGATACTTGAAGTTATAAATTGTTATATTTGTCGTCAAATATAACATTAGTATTATACAGGGTGTTCAAAAAACTGCTGAATACTTCTCTCAACTTTAAACAGCAATAACTTGGTTATTTCAAATGGAACACACAGTATATTTTTACTTTGGCAGTTGGGAAATTTAAAACTCTTTCAAACTGTGTATTGGAGATATTTGTTACGTTTCATTTTTATCGATTTTTTTTTTGTAAGATGTATCCACGTGTCTTTATCGAGGTCTTTACTGAATTGGTTTGGGTTCTTCTTGATGACGTCTCTTTAAATATAAAGAGAAAAATGTGAATGCAATTATATGGCGCACCTGCACATTTTTTATATTCAGTGAGAAATTTTATAAATCGATAATTAAGTAATAAATGAGTAGGTAGTAATTATCCACGTCAGTGGCTACCACAGGTGTCCAAACCTCCCGTAATGGACTTCTTTGTTTTGGGCTATAAAAAATCTTGTACACAGTGTTCCACCTACTACTTGCGATGATGTAAAGGGAAGGATTAGAGATACATTTGCCACAATCACCCCAAATATTCTAAGGAATGTGATAGAATAAGATGCTGCATTCAAGAGAATGGTTGTCAATCCGAACATCTATTAAAATTTTTCTCTGTTTCTTCTAAAAGTAAAATTTTCTTTAATAAATGTTTTTCATGTTCACAAATAATTCAGTTACTTACTACAAACATATTTATACAAAATTAATAACTTTTTATAATTATTCTGCTTATAAAATAATATTTTTTATTAGAAAACTTTTTTGAAAATTGTCATGATAATGATAAAAGGAAATTTTACTTTTAGAAGAAACAAAGAAAAATTTTAATTGATGTTCGAATTGATAACCATTCTCTTGAATACATCATCTTATTCTATCTTCAAATGATATTCTCACGAAAATGCATATCTAATCCTTTCCTTTAATATCATCGCAAGTAGTAGGTGGAACATTGTGTACAAGATTTTTTATATAGCTCGCAACAAATAAGTCCATTATGGTGAGGTCTAGACTCCTACGTGGCCACTGACATGCACCATTCCTACTTATCCATTTGTTACTAAGTTTTCGATTTAAATAATTTCTCACTGAATATGAAAAATTTGCAGGTGCGCCATCTAATTGCATTCTCAATATATTTACAGAGACGTCATCAAGAAGAACCCAAACCAATTCAGTAAAGACCTCGATAAAGACACGTGTATACATCTTACAAAAAAAAAATCGATAAAAATGAAACGTAACAAATATCTCCAATACACAGTTTGAAAGAGTTTTAAATTTCCCAACTGCCAAAGTAAAAATATACTGTGTGTTCCATTTGAAATAACCAAGTTATTGCTGTTTAAAGTTGAGAGAAGTATTCAGCAGTTTTTTGAACACCCTGTATAATACTAATGTTATATTTGACGACAAATATAACAATTTATAACTTCAAGTATCTAAAATTGACCCTCCAAAGCTGCTTCCTTAAAATTGTTTTTATTGCTAATATTAAATTTCTACGCTATGCTTGCACTTTCACTAAAATTGAAATATTTCACAAACTATAAGTCCTAGGTATGCAGAACCTTTAATAAAGTTCACCTATTTTTTAAGGTGCTTTCAAAAAATGCAGTAAAATATAGGGTGTTCCACTTTAAAAAAAGATAACTCTGATACGGTACGCTTTTCCTGGGCACCCTGTATATTTCAAAATATTTTTAAAATGTAGCCGTAATCAATCTACACATACCCACCTAAACAGGTTTCTATAACATTTGCCGTTTGGTCACTAGCGACCGAGGCGTTACTGGTGGCCCACCCTGTATAGTTTCATTAGAAATATTGCTAGAAAAACAGTAAAAAAGATGAACCCTACTTTTCGTACCTTTATTCTGAAAAAAGATAGGCAGCCACGGAAACAAGCTACTGTGTTTTTTAAAGTAACATATTTTATTTTTAATACAATAATAATAAAACAATTTAAAACAATACTTATTTCAAATGTTCAAAATGACCTCCATTTGCTTCCAAACACAGAATAGCTTTGTTTATCACTCTCTACAAACACATTCTAGTGTTTCTTCATTTTTCCGACATTCTACCCTTTAGGTAACGCCAAAGAAAGAAATCTATAGGAGTGAGATCCGGAGATTTAGCAGACCATTTAACATCTTCATCGAATGTTCTTCACCTCTTGCCTTTTTGGGTTTAAAAACTCTTCTTTTCTTTTGAAAACTTTCATCTGATGGAAGTTGTCTCAGCGGAAAACGATGTTGGTATAAATACCTGGCAGCTTTAGCGTTCTTTCGGCGCTCTCCATAAATTAAAATCATATCTAGTGTTTCTTGATTACTGTATGTATTCATAATAAGTATAGATAGAATAGGTAGGTACAAAATGTCAATTATTTTGACAAAACGTTATTTAGAAACGTCAAAATTCAGTTGTTTCTGCAGCTGGCTATCATTTTTCTGATTAAAGCTACTGAAAATAGGGTTCATCAGTTTTGCTGTTTTTCTAGCAATATTTCTAATGAAACTATTGACTTCCTTATATAGCTGAACGCAGAAAAAAAATATCTTCCAGAATCGATAAAAAAAAATATATAGTGTGCCATTTGAACAAAAACAGTTGACTATAGCAATTTTGAAATATGTTACCATGGAGACGATCTAATAATGTCATTTGATAGAGTTTGAGCGGCAATTTAAAAATATATAGGGTTTGTTATAGCTATTTGTTAAAATAAAAGAGATATGGGGCCGCGAATATCAAACTGAATCAGTGGTATATTTTCCAAATGATCTCAAGTCAGCGGCTCTAACGATTACGGTGGGGAGTGACGAATCCATGAAACATTATACATTATTGTATAGGCCTTAATGGAACACTTTACATAACTTCATATAATTTTCGCTCATCATAAATAAATAAATAGAAAATAGGATAAAAAAATTGTTCGCTTGACTTAGGAGACGATTCCAAAAAATTTCAGTTAGTCACTCAGAAAAAGTGAAAATATGAAAATGTGGATTTTTATTTTTTCTAGGGTGCTCTTTCAGAATTCTCGATCAGAAAAGACCTAACTCGAAAAAAAAAATGATTTTTGGAAAAATTTTGGATTTTGAAAATTATTTTTGGATTTTTTTAAACATGAAATAAAAGTACCTACCTAGAATATAGTATAAAGTTCAATAGATTAGATAAATTTGCCCAATGCTATTTCCTGAAAATCGCAATAGGTAGTATGTCAAGGTCACATATTTTTTTTGCTTACTATACAAAAATTCAACATGATTTGACATTCCCTAATCGACCTTGTATTAAATTATTCAAAAAATAAA
The DNA here is from genome assembly GCF_000390285.2 of Anoplophora glabripennis. Lineage (NCBI taxonomy): Eukaryota > Metazoa > Arthropoda > Insecta > Coleoptera > Cerambycidae > Anoplophora > Anoplophora glabripennis. The sequence continues at coordinate 168,039 of NW_019416795.1, forward strand.
CCTTTAACAAAGAACCTTCTGAAAGAACATCTGAAACATTTTTGAAAACATTTCTGAAATCTAAAAATGAAACCAATCGTTGAATTTTTTTCAAATGCTAGCAAGTCATAGTAGAGGATGAGTAGAGAAAAAAGTTCATATAAACTTTATCATCAAGCGTCACGTACGAGGGTTAGGGGTAAAAAACGAAATATTTCTTACAGTTTTTTCGTTATAACTTGACCACTATAAGGGATAGAAAGTTGATTTTTTTTATTATAAAGAGGAAAGAGAAAGTTTTCGAACGATGGTGTAGTATAACAACCCCAGGTTCGGTCAAAAAAATCATACAAAGTTGTGGCCAAAAATATGTGATCGTCATAAGGAATACCTACGTTGTGTGTATCTATTTTTTTAATTGACCGAAAGGCGCTGGCTACTAACTTTTTTTTGAGGCGATGTATGGTTTAATTTTATAAAACAAAAGCAGAGTAAATACACCTAACTTTATTTTATTATATTGTTGTATTGTTGTTGTATTTACGTACAACAGTTTTCAAATTAAACATGTGACAAATAGAAAGAACAACAAAAACATTAACAGCCATTTAACATAGAATGAGAGTCACAGGCTCACCTAGAACTCCTGTGGGGAAAGAGCATGGCAGAGAAACCCACGATCGTTGCTCTTACCACCCAAATATAAATACAAAACAACCGCTAACCAAAGGTATAAATTAAGATCCTTTGCTAATGATAAATAAGACCTGTCTCATTTAATATGTCACTAAATGTCATCTGTTACCTCATATTAGTCATACACACTTCCAAGTAAAACTGAAGAGGTTTGGTGTTAGTTAGCCGGCAGAGCCGGAAGGTACTGGAGTCCCATACGGGAGGCAATCCAGCTATAGTTGAGATTTCGGAAGATCCTTCATAACACTGGAGTCCCATACGGGAGGCAATCGAGCTTAATCCAGATTCGTTCCGCACGGGCGAAAATGTTAGTAAACTCAACAAGGCTCGTATAGACGTATGACATAAAGTGAGCACAAGAAATCAAAGAACAACCTAATCATGATAAAACAAGTTAAATGTGAAACAAAGAGGTCGTTAATGCAATATCTGGGCAGTCACGACAATATACATATTTTAACATGTAATAAATAATGAGCAATCTATAAAAAGATTGTAACAATTTTATCTTAAAGAAATATACGCCCCTGAGCGTAAGACAATGAAGGCTAAACATACACAGAATTCTTATCATGAAACATCTATGTTTTTCGAACAACGTAATCATGACAAAAACAAATTAGATGTGAAATAAAGAAGTCGTTATTGTAATGTCTGGAAGTCACGACAATATATATTTTAACGTGAAATAAATAATGAGCAGTCGTTAATAATAATTATAACAATTTTACCTTAGAAAAATATATGCCCTTGAGCATAAAGCAATGGAAGCTAAACATACAAAGAATTATTATCATGAAACATCTATAACCATCACAATCATAAGATTACATAGAACAATTAACAACAAAGTACTTAAAGAATATTACCTGCTAACTAATACCGGTTAAACACTTAATTTTCCACTACTTCTATATTTTTCACACTACACTGATCGTCTTACTTTTCACTCCGCGCTGTTCTCACTTCAACTGCCTATCTTCAACTATCTAGGCTTCCTTCCAGAATTCCCTACCTAAGCGCTTGTTTTTTGTGCTTCCTTCTACCGACCGTTAATATTACTTTTTCATTATTATACAACACTCATGTAACAGGTGACGTCGAAGTTGATAAGATAAGTACGGTTTTGCACAATGGTTTAAAATTTGATTTCGCAACTAGTAAGATAATCGGGGGTGGGGGAGCTCAAAATTTTACACAAGGATGAGAGGTCGCGATCTTATTTTCGAATTCTGGGACATAAGTAATTTCCAAAAATGCAATAAAAAAAATAAGCGATTAAAAAAAATTATATATATTGTTACGGGTTCATACTGTGGCCAACTAAAACAACAGAACATCGGTCCATAGGAGGTCTATTATATGTTATAAATGAACGTGCAGAAATACACCCCTTGAAATGAATGTTTACAATGCTGCGGTTAACCTCACAGTCAGCCATACCTTGTGTTTATTTCAAATTTAACCTTGACTCTTCTTCTTCTAAGAAGCCAGCCTTCAGCTGAGAAACCACTGTCTAACAAAAGTCTGGCAGAAATGTGACGGATGTTCTATGTTTTTTTCTCGGGGAGATATAAAAACTTCTGGTT
>NW_019416795.1:174164-180118 GCF_000390285.2 Anoplophora glabripennis
TAAGACAAGTTCCTAATGTTCGAACATTTATTGATGTGCATAGGCGTTTGGGAGAAGATGGCTGTTTTAGAAAACCAAAATTGAATAGTGGGGTTTCCAGAACTCGTCGCACTGTGCGAAACGAAGAAACTGTTTTACGAATGGTAGAAAATAATCCGAGAACAAGCACCAGGAAAACAAGTTCAGCGGTGCGAAACCTTAACCGTGAATCAGTTAGACAAATTTTCAAAGAACAACTTCTTCGCCCATATCATTTCCAAAAAATTCATTCACTATTGGAACATGACTTTGTTCCTCGTGTACAATTTTGCGAATGGTTTCAAAACCAAAGAGAAAACATTATTTCATCAATTTTGTTTACTGACGAAGCTAGTTTTAGTCGTGATGGTATTCTGAACCTACATAACATGCACCATTGGAGTGATGAAAATCCTCATCAAACTATAATTCGGAGTCACCAATATGGGTTTTCTATTAATGTGTGGGCAGGTATAATCGACAATTACTTAATTGGCCCATTTCGATTGCCCAATCGATTGACAGGTGCACTGTATCGAAATTTCTTGGAGAATGATTTAAACACATTATTAGAGGATGTCCCATTGGCCATTATTGGAAGAATGTATTACATGCATGATGGGGCGCCAGCTCACTTTTCTCGAGTGGCAAGGGAATATTTGGACAGGAGATTTGGAAATAGGTGGATTGGTCGAAGGGGGCCTGTACCCTGGCCAGCTCGTAGTCCCGACCTTAATCCCCTCGATTTTTCATTTTGGGGATTTATGAAAAATGAAGTTTATGCTGTAGAAATACATAATGAAGAACAATTATGGATAAGAATTATGGAATCGGCAGATAGATTTCATAATAACCTAGGAATATTTCAAAGATGCCGTCAATCATTAAGAAGAAGAATGGAAAAATGTATTGAAGTACAAGGGCAACAATTTGAACATCTTCTAAAAACTTAATGTTTTGTTTTAATTAATCATATTTTTCATCATACCATTAAAATTTAATTGTTGAAGTATTTATCATTGTTTTTGCAAATAAAAAAAATTAAAATTCAACACCCCGTATCCTATAACCGAAGGCCTTGCGGACCCATGTTCATAGGAACTTTTTTTCTTGTTTTAGTGTCCTCTATTGTATGACACTATGCAATGTACTTTTTTCTATGTCACCCTGTATATATGTATGCAAGCGTCCGTTGAATATATTTAGTCTTGTACGAATACCAGGCTAGACTACATCGTCGCTATGCATCCAACAACAATGTGCTCGCTATCATCAGAGGCCAGGGAAGAGCTCCAGGGGCATCCGCTCAGTGTTGATGCCATGATCAATGAAACGTAAGTTTTGTTATTCCTATACATATTTCAATCATATTCTGTTGTTTTTGTATAACAGTTTAATAAATTTGATTCGTTTTCATTAACATTTTTTTCCGTACCTTGCAGCATCTCCGGAGAGTTGGAGGATCTGTCGGAAATTGCATAGGTGGTTCTGGAGGAGGTTCTGGAGGTACAGCCGAGTATCTCTAAGGCTGCCACCCCGAAAAGAAAAAGGGCGGAACCGGATGATTCCGATTTTAGAAATGCCGCTTCGGCTTCAACTGGGTAAATAATATTTTTTTAAATAAATTAAAAAAAAATCTAAAAATCTCTAGAAAAATATCTGTAGCTTTTGATTTTTACTACGGATTATCTTTGATTCATCATCTACATTTAGACTATACTCAGGGTAATTTAACGACGTATTTTTTTTTCTAATTTCAACAAAGGTCTCAAACAAGTACGTAGTTCATCTACAGTTTCGTATAATCACAAGTGACTCCGCGTACAGTTAATTCAAAAATTAATTCATCTTTCTTTAATCGGTTCAACAGTTGACGGAGGCGAGAAGCCCTAGAGGTCCGTCCGACCAAGCTGATAGGGACAGTGTAGCCAAATAGATGATAGATTGCTGATCTCCTAGCTCCGAGATAATCCTCACTAAGACAAAAAACAACGGGCCCACCACTGGACAAGAGGCAATCATATGCGTGCCTAGCGAAAAACAAGGAAGTTCGCAGGGCGAAGAAAACTTCACATCGGAGGGGAAGAAAAAAAACCCTGTATAGAAATACGGTTGTAATAACTATACAGTACGAGTAAGCATGCAAAATGAGTATAAAATGATGAAAACCTTTACCTTTTTACTAAGTTCTTTTTTTCCTTTAAATGCCGAAGCGGACAGGCTTTCGGTCAAAATGCAGTTAATCCACTGCCATGACAAACAATCCACACAACGTCAGGCGGCATTCAACACTGGCTTGAACGTGGCCATCGACATAACCTCACCATTGTGTAAAAGAAGCCCAGAAACGTGAAATAATTCTCCACAAAACACCAAAATTCTATTCACAAAACAATCCACAAAATTGGAGAATAATTTTCTTCAACCCAGGTGATAAATTCCTCAAAGGATGTTTAAAATAAAACAATATTTCACAATACGTTTAAAAACAACAGCCTCAAATCCACGTTCCCAAATTCGAATGACGTTTGACAGTCTATCGACAATCTTTACGAAATGAGACCTGCAGCCAGTGAAGCACCTGATAGTGTAGCTGGTTGCATACTAACAACTACGTTAGTCGTGAATTAATTAATCGTTGTATAGGGGCAAAATAAAACTGTGAGAAGGAATAGAATTTTATCAGCAAATTCAATTGCTTTGCCACTATTGTTATTATTAACTAATAAAATTAATTTGTGGTTTTAATTAATAACACATTTGGCCCTGTCTTACTAAGTTTCACTAATGTTGTCCTGCTTCACCATAACACAAATGTTTCACCATAATACAAATGTTGTCTTGCTTCACCATGAATTAAAACGGTATCCATCAACTCCGAGTTGCTATTTTTGACACTAACTAGGTACTAAAAAGCTATGTAAACACTACCGCAACGACGATTGTATTGGGAGTCGCTGAGGCCACGTGACTCTCACGTGTATTGCGCATGACGCTAGAGACTACAGTTGTCCAGCGATGTAATGTTTGAAAGTAGTACAACTTCAATAATTTTTTTCTCGGAAACTATAAAGATTTTACAAAAATTTTTTTTTACGATATTGACTCCATTTCTCCATGCCGCATCTATTCCCAATTTTTTTTTGGATAAGTTGTGAATCACCTGTTATAACGCCACGGTTATTCAAAGTGGTGGATTGTATGAATAAGGAAATAAAATGGTTGGGGATGGCTTACCTCCTTTGAAACTCCTATGTTCTTGAAGGGCCCTTCTGATGTCTTGAAAATGTCGATTCGGCTGTCTATTTATTATTATGGAGTTGGGAATCATACGCGCTTGTTACTATGTCGAGTCTCTCGAATGGAATGAATTGAATTATATACAAAAAACATCTCCAACAAAAAACAGTACGTAAAAATAAGAAGGATTTTCGTATTTGAGTGAATAAACTCGAAACAAACATGTTGTTGCAACAAATGAAAAAGAATAGAAAATTTATTTTATATATTTTAAAAAATGAATTGTAATTACAAAAACACCCTTTTGCGGTGAAGCCGCAACATAACCGCCCACCAAAATATATAAAAAAAATGTATTGTTATGTAATAAATATCAAAGAAAAAAAAATCGCATAAAAAAAAAGAAATATGTATATACAATATACATGTATAGCAAGAAGTAACATTTATTGTTGAGGGAGAGGACAAAGTTTTACTAATGGTCTTTGCATTAAACCTCGTTTTGTTCTGACGGTAGCTACTCGAGCTATTCCATCAGCACCAGGATGGAGTTTCTCTACTCGTCCCAACGTCCATTGTAAGGGAGGTGAATTTTCAATTTTTATAAGAACTACTGTACCCGGTTCAATTTTATCTGCCGATTTGTTCCACTTATTACGCTGTTGCAACGTATGTAGGTACTCGGAGTGCCAACGCCGCCAGAAATCGAAATGCATACGTTGCAATAGTTGCCAACGACTAAGACGGTTAAGAGATAAATGTGACAGATCTGGATCTGGTAAAGCAGTTAAAGGCTCTAGTGTTAAAAAATGTCCCGGCGTTAGGACAGAAAGGTCATTCGGATCTGAGCTTAAAGGGCACAAAGGCCTAGAGTTTAAAATAGCTTCTATCTGAGTTAGAACAGTGTAAAATTCTTCGTATGTTAATATTTGTTCTCCTACGACTCTTATTAAATGAGTCTTTACACTTTTAATGTTTGCTTCCCAAATACCTCCAAAGTGAGGCGCGGAGGGTGGATTAAAAGACCATTGAATTTGTTCTTGTTCGGCGGCATGTTGCATGTACTTTGAGAGTTCTTTTTGAGAACCAACGAAATTACTACCGCAATCCGAATATATTTGTGTGCAACGACCTCGACGGGCAATAAATCGTCGTAAAGCAGCAAGAAAACATTCTGTAGATAAGTCTGAAGCAAGCTCTAGATGAACTGCCTTGGTTGCAAAGCACACAAACAAGCACAAGTACGCCTTTTGCGATTTTACTCCGCGAGACTTGCCTAATGTAATGAAAAATGGGCCGGCATAATCAACTCCCACACATTGAAAAGGTTTAATTTGGTTTACACGTGTTGGAGGTAAGTCGCCCATAATGGGTTGAACAGAACGTGGATTTGTTCGAAAACACCGCACACATTTGGAAAGGCAATGACGAATGGCACGTCTGGCAGACAAAATCCAAACTTGCTGGGAAAGAAGAAACTGTAGTGTCTGAGGACCAGGATGAAGATGAATTTTATGTACTTCTTCAATTAAAAGTTCTGATAAACGATGAACTCGAGGAAGAAGTGCAGGATGCTTTTGATCATAAGACAATGAAGAATGAGCAAGTCGACCACCTACTCTGATAATACCATTTTTGTCAATAAACACATTAAGTTTTCGAAGTGGTTTACTGACAAGGTGTCCCTTTTCAAGTTTGGCAATATCGTCGGAAAACGATACATGTTGAACACGCTTTATCAAAAGAAGAAATGCATTATGTATCTCATGTATAGTTAGAGGACCAAATAATTTGGAATCACAAAATCGAACATTATTTATAAAACGAAGGCAATAGGCAATGATGCGTTTAATTATTGCGAGAGAGGAATATTTTTCTAGAAGTAAGTCTAAAGCATCAAGAGAAACGAACGAAGAAAGAACGACCCTTTTTTCTTCTTCCAAGGAAGCTGGATTATTTTCATAAGATGAAACTGGCCACGTGTCTTTTGGTGACTTCAGCCATGAAGGCCCCGCCCACCATTGAACATTGTTAATAAGTTCTCCTGGAAAAAGTCCTCGTGAAGCGATATCAGCTGGATTATCTGTAGAACTAACGTGATACCAACAATTGGGAGAAACTTTCAATTGAATACGACTTACTCGGTTGGCAACAAAAGTTTTCCATCGATGTGGAGAAGACTTTATCCAGGATAACACAATAGTAGAATCAGACCAGGCATAAGCATTTTGAAAATATAATTTTTCTGAATAAATATTAAGAATAAATGAAATCATATCAGCGAGCAACATTGCTGCGCAGAGCTCTAAGCGTGGAATTGAAAGTTTTTTCAAAGGAGCTACTTTGGACTTGGCATAAACAAAGGAAACGTGAGGAATTTCATAAGGGCTAGAAAATAAGAAGTATATGACAGCTGCATAGCCCTTTTCCGAACTATCAGCGAATCCATGTAATTCACAGTTTTGAAAAGATTTTGGAACTATGCATCTAGGAATTTTGAGAGTTGATAAAGAAGCTAATTGAGCTTGATATTTTTGCCAACTATTGACAACATCGTTTGGAGGGGTCTCGTCCCAACCTAAACCTAAACTCCAAAGGTGTTGCATCAGACGTTTTGCAAAGAATGTTAGGGGAGTTAAGAACCCAAGAGGATCAAAAATCTTTGCCAGATCAGAAAGTATGAATCTTTTAGTACA